>NC_056751.1:119726856-120026856 GCF_019279795.1 Protopterus annectens | reverse complement strand
GTGTGTGTGTGTATCACTTAAAAACTGGTGCTTCAACCAACTTCAGTACTCAGTGCTCAGTACTTAATGTACAACTCTTTCAACATGAACCATCACTTAAGACTGAAGAAACTTCAAATAAACCTTGTATGAAGCAGAGGTTAGACTTGAGTTCTGGTTCATACTGAAGGAGTTATATACATACATATATATATATATATATATATATATATATATATATATATATATAGCCTTATTTCTCTATAACATAGTCATAATTTTTTCTCACGTCTCACACAAGCATAGCATACTTTGTTGGCAAACCATGATTAAAAGAATAAAAATCTATCCAGGTTGGGTAACAGTATGGCACAGCACCTATCATACTCTACCTTACTGCCAGGTTGGGTAACAGTATGGCACAGCACCTATCATACTCTACCTTATTGCCAGGTTGGGTAACAGTATGGCACAGCACCTATCACACTCTACCTTATTCCAAATCCATACATCAACATGTTATACTCCTGCATAACCCACTTATCTGACTCCACACAAGCTACAGGAAAACTAGCGTAACTCAGTTGTGTACTGTGCTGGACAGAGTTTGTTGCAGATTTACTTCATATTTTTGGGAATGTAAATCTGTTCAGCCTATGTGGTCTAATCTGTTAGAAAACCTTAAAACATATTTATGCGTCATCATTGTAATAAAAGGAGATGCTGCCATCCCAGCTATCTGGAATTTTGTAAGTGGTTGTGTGTCATTTGTGAATATCAACATGATTCATATGACTGTGTTACAAATGTATTAGAACTGTATATCATACTGTACAGATGTGTGCTGAAAAGATATTTTGTAAAGTACTGAGCAGAAATATACATATACTATTGTAACTGTTTTGATGTATATATTTTAACAATGGGAATGGAAACACAATAAGTTAACTTCAGAAGAATAGCTGAAAACTTAAATTACTTTATAACCATGTAATAAAAGGATGTTATCTTTCAGTTTCAGTCAACAGGAGACAGAATGTTTTTATATTGTCTTTAAATGTGGAGGAATGTAAATTATTTTACGACTTTCACTATTTAGCAAAAGATCTAAGGTCTATGTATGTTTGCAAGTATATGCTAAAATCAGTGGTTGTGAGCTTGGGAACTGCATTCAGATGACAAGAAATGATGTCAAATTGCAAGTATCTCATCAGTAATATTTGGAATATTAATTTAAGACATTTCTGAGAGAGACAGACAGAGCATTGCTTTTTTTCTTTGACCTGACAAGAAGACCCATTCACCACACTTGTCTTGCTCTGTAAGTAAGTTAACCAGGGTTTGTAATTCTCTTAGATTCAGACAGTAATATAGTGAGGTATAGCTTAGATGTTTTCTTTATTTGAGACTGTACTGCAATGTTCTTTTAAATATTTCCTGTGATTTTGAACTCTGATGTAACTGTGATTATTTACTGAGTATTTTCTTGTTCTTTTATTACTTATTGTTAAATATATTTAAACTTTTCATTGTAGCTGATATTTGTGAGACATATTTAACTTCTTAGAGTACTTGCATACTTATTTGGTGACACTGTGGGCCACTCCTAGCAGCCTTGCTCTTGGTCAAACTACCATTTGTATTGATAGTTACATTACACAGTAAGATTGGACACCCTTTGTTAAGGGCCTTAAAGTAGCTGATAAGGACTGACTGGTGGAAGTAATAACTACATTATAGTTTGGGCAGAAGGGGGCATAGCTAATAAACCTGTGCCATCCTTTCCCAGCGGTGTGTGTGTGTGTGAGTGTGTGTTTGTGTGTGTTTGTGTGTGTGTGTGTGTGTGTGTGTGTGTGTGTGTGTGTGTGTGTGTGTGTGTGTGTGTGTGTGTGTGTGTGTCTGTATGTATAAATCAAACCTCAAAGAGTGTGTATGTCAGCTACTTGGGCAGGGACACAAAGCACTGGCTGAACAGAGAGGGTGCTGGAGGCCTTGGCTTGGTCACTCAGCTGAGATCTCAACTCTATAGCTGTGCCAGTGGGAAGTCTTATTAGGGATCTGGAGAAAGAGAGAGAAACCAGCCCAAGACTGACTGTGGTATCTGTGAGTTCTTAAGGGAAATTGCACTTAATGTAGAGAGCTGCATCAGGAAATACTGTGTGTGCGTGCGTGTGTGTGTGTGTGTGTGTGTGTGTGTGTGTGTGTGTGTGTGTGTGTGTGTGTGTGTGTGTGTGTGTGTGTGTGTGTGTGTGTACCTGTCATCCTCCCAGTGTGTATGTCCCCCAGTGTTACCAGTGGTGAGGATTGAGACTCCTTGATTACTCGGCCAGTGGTGGGGCATCACAATCATCATCATCAGCCCCCTTTTTCCCATTTTCTACAAGGGGTTGGGGTATCATGTTAACTGTCATCATCTCTCTTGATTCAGTGCCACACTCCTGCCTTCTTCAACACTCATGCGTGACTGTCGTAGATCTTCTTTCACATAATCCATACACCTCTTTGCTGGATGTCCTTGTTTCCTCTTACCTTCTTCCTATCTGTCCCAAATCATCCTCACCAGATAGTCTTCTGCTTTCCTGCACGTGTCCAAACTACTGTAATCTGTTCTCTTTGACCTCTTCTGCAATTAGAGCTACTTTGGCTTCTGCTCTTATGTCTTCATTTTTTCATCTGTCCCACATTATGCATCCTACTACCCTTCTCAGGCAGTTCATTTCCATCACCTCTAACTTCTTCATCTGCTCTGCCTTTACTGCTCAGGTTTCTGTACCAGACTGTAGTACTGGTCATACCACTGTCTTGTACACCTTACTTTTCAGCTTCTTTGGTATTCTGATGTTATATACTACACCTGAGACTCTATGCCATTTGGCTACAGTCCCTCTGATTCCAGCTTTGACCTCTTCATTCAGACTTCCCTTATCCTCAACCAACCCTCCCAGATACTTGAAGCTATTTACCTGTTCCACTATCTTCCCTTCTATCTCAATTCTCAGCTTCTTCAGATTCCCCCAATTTGCGACCATTACCACTGTCTTGTCTGTGCTTAGTTTCAGCCCAATTCCATTCCCCTCTCCTTTGCTGAAGTTCTTACTCAGAGTCTGCCTGTAATGCCACATTGACTGCATACAGTAACTTTGTTGATCTGTCCCCTCCAACCTGTTTGCCAATGTAGTCCATCACCAGTATGAACAGCAGTGGGCTCAGATTTGAACCCTGGTGTACACCCACTGCCACAGGGAACACCTCTGTGAGGCTGAGCACTGTTCGTACTTGAGTCACTGGGTCCTTGTACATAGCCTGCACTAATTCTACCAATATTTCTGGGACTTCAGACTATCACAGTATGGCCCAAATCAAGTTTCTAGGGACCTTGTCATATGCTGCTTGAAATAGCTTAAAACATATTTATCATCAGTGATAAAAATAACTGTAAATTATATACTTTTATGTGTAGCATACATACAGTCTGTCAGTCAGCTAAAATATTACTTTATTTATGTAACCTCTGATTGTATCAACATTTTTATTACTAAATAGTTAATGAACAGAAAAGAAATCTCTCCCAAGCAGTGGTATTCCTTTATAAGACAACCTCTTTAATCAGGAAAATCCAAGAAATGTCTATGATTGCAAGCAACTTTTGTGGCTTATGGAGTAATTTAAAAGGACTTGCAGTGTGAATAGCTGATCTCAGATCTACTGTAAGTACCTAAATATTGCATCTTTGTTTCACGTGAGATGTCAGTTTTAACCACTTACCTCTTACTGCTGCTCCTACGTGACTTGTCCCCATCCACATAAAAGTTTATAGAAGGAGATACTAATCTAGTGCAGTGGTTACCACTGCTGCCTCACAGCAAGAGGTTCTCCGGTTCAATTCTTGGCTGGGGTGCGTTTAGTGCAGAGTTTGCATGTCCTCCCTGCAGTTGCCTTGGTTTCCTCTGGGTGTTCTGGTTCCTCCCACATTCCAAAGACATGTTGTAGGTGGATTGGACAGTCTAAATTGACCCTAGGTGGCCCTAGGTGTGATTGTGTGTGTGCTTTCTGTGGAAGATTGTGCACTGGGCTGACAACTCAGCACCATAAAACTCCATTGCCAATCATTCTACAGACCATTGTTCCACTGAAGTGACCCATAATGGCAAAAGCTAAAGGAGGAGAAGCAGATATTTAGGTGCATCTTGATATGCTTAATGATGCCAATCAATTGTTTTCACTCTATATTTGTGAAACGATGTGTTATTCATAAAGATTGCAGCATTTCAATGTGTTGTTTACTGTCTTTTGTCATTTAGTAATAAAAATAATTATTAAAAAACTACTTGATAGATAAACTGGACAAGTCAACAGTTTGCTTATATAGATAAAATAAAGAAGTACTGAATGTACTTAGCACTTGCAGTAAATATGAATATTATGCAACTATTTCAGACTGAATCTGTGGTCAGAAAGTCCTTTTATGTGGCACATCTCATTACAAAAGGTTTCTCATCCGGGAATAAAGAGGTCATAATCCCTCTCTACTCGTCCCTCATTAGACCTATTACAGAATACAATGCTCCATTTGGTATGTACCTCAGTAGACACCTACAACAACTGGAAAGGCCAAATAAATACTTCACTAAGAGGATCTTAGGCCTTAGACACATACCCTATATGGACAGACTCAAAAAACTCCAGCTATACTCTGTCTCTTATCGCCTACTTAGACGCAATCTCTGCTTGACCTACAAAGCCATGTCTGAGCCAGAGCTGCTAGATATGCTACACCTAAAGAAATCCTAATCCCTCCATGCCACATGCTCCAGGGACCTAAACCTTATTACCACAATAAACAGAACATGCTGAAGGGACAGGTTCCTGACCCAGAGACTTCCCATAATCTGGAACAAACTTCCCATTCACGTCAAGCAGAGCACTTCACTGGCCCTCTTTATGAGAAATCTTGACGAGTGGATGGGCAATAGGAAGTTCACCCCGGGGATCACTTCAGTGGCCTTGCTTGACAGGGGCACTGAGAACTAACTTTGGATGGCATAATGCCAGGGAAACTTCTTGGGCTAGGCTTATATGGGCTCCAGGGCTGTTAGCCTAGAACACACCTATGAACCTATGAACTCAATTGTAAATAGTTATATATAAATTTGAATGACTGTCTCAGATCACATCTATTAACAAATTGGATGGAAATAATTATATATAAATATGATACAGCTTTCTTAGATCAAATGTGCTGACAGATCAGTTCAAAATAATCTAGGTTATTACTGTGTCATTGTATTTTACCTTTGTGTGCATGTATTAATTCTATCGCTACCTATCGTATCACATTGTTTATTGTTCACTTCATATACTATAACCAAAACTGTAAAAATGTGTGAATGCCCATGTGGAAGTTTTCTCCTCAGATTGCAAGTGGAAAGTGCTTTGCCCATTTAGACAGCCTCTGAAATAAATGAACAAACACACAAACTTATCACATCTGCGCAAGTGAAGCATTTGCATTAACTTATTAAAATGGAGTCTACAACAAACTACATTTTCATGTCATCAAT
This sequence comes from Protopterus annectens, assembly GCF_019279795.1. Taxonomy (NCBI): domain Eukaryota; kingdom Metazoa; phylum Chordata; order Ceratodontiformes; family Protopteridae; genus Protopterus; species Protopterus annectens. The sequence continues at coordinate 120,021,316 of NC_056751.1, read as the reverse complement.
GGAACAGTTTTCCTTGTTGCTCTCCTCTGCCCAGTTGATAGCCTCCTTTTCTCCCATAGTCACATGACCACTAGATTACAGTGACAGGAAGTGAAGCAGTTGCATCCTGAGTACAGTATCATGGTGACAGTCAGTCTTCCTGTTTACCTATTATCCCAGATAATGAGCAATGAGCTATTGCATCCATCTTACCCCTCAAGTTACCTTTCTGACCTGTGTCATGAGGTCACTCTTACACCACATATCTGCTCTTTCCTACCTTCAGAGAAGATGAACACACAAATGTTCCATGTTTCTTCCCTAACTGGCTGTATTCACTGCTTGATCCATTTTAAAACGAGGAATTTCAGTGAATTTTTGCATTTCCAGAATACAGCTTTGGCATCTATGTTTAATTGCTGAAGGGCTGACTGCTGTCCGAAGCTTTGTTTGGTCTGAATTAGCACTGCAGTATTTACCTGTGCAAACCTCAGAAATGTAAAGAATAACAGCTAGTAAGTTCTGCAAGGAATATGATCTGTTCTTAAATTTTGTTCTGCATCTCCTATTTATGCATCAGCCCAGCAAAGCCCCACTATTCATCACAAAATGTCTGCCTCCTTTATTGCCATCTAGTGTACTTTCTCTGGGTATATCTGCTGTATCTATGTTTGAAAGAAACATAACTCCTTTTGTGATGGCTCTGGTTTATGGTCAAATCATACCATGAACAGTGTCAAGGAAATACTGTTGCATCAGCTAGCTACTGCCACTCAGGCTACAAGGAAGGCCTGTTTGATTCTGCACTGATTTGCAGAATCATGGGTATGGTATATATATAGTCTTGTAGCATAATAGAAGTCATAGCTCAGCTCCACCTTTACAAATAAGACTCAGTGATGCTCTGAACATGGGTAAGCTGAGAGACATGCAATCTACTTTGAAAATGGGAGACTTTCTCAGAAATAATCAGGTTTCTGTCTTATTTATGTTTGAAGTACAGCAAAATAAAGTATTTTCTCCAGCCTACAGAAAAGCATAATGAAAATACCTCAACACTTCACAGATTACTTGTAAACGCATTCCCAAAATGTTGTTTTTCTTTCGGCTTTTCCCGGTTAGGGGTCGCCACAGCAGAACTCTGGTCCGTTAATGATTGGCAGTAGATTTTTACAGTGCCAAGGTGCCAGCCTGATACCCAACCTTCAACAAAGGCATGCCCATTCACACATTTCTTTCAAATGCCACTCGACCACAGGGAGGACATGCAGACTCCACACAGAAGGCGGTCCAGCCGAGAATCGAACGGGAGAACCTCTTGCTGTGAGGCTACAACTCTACTGCTGCACCACCGCGGCTGTCATTCCCAAAACCTTATTTAAAATTGCATTTTTAAAAATTTGTATAAAAAACAGTCACACTGTACAGTTCATATCTTACTTCAATATCAGAAAGTGATAAATTATTTAAAAAGTATAAAACATATAAATATTTCATAAAGATTAAGAATCTGCATGTAAGCCTGTGTTATCAGAAAAGGTCTGTGTTTTGTTGTATAATCATATTCTTCATGGGTTACATTTAAAACTGTCCATTACAAACCAGTTATTACACTTACAAAATTAATCGTTGAATAAATAAGACAAAGTGAATGTAAATATGCAAGTACATATGGATTGAAACCTACTAGGAAACAAGCATTATATGAATGCATTTATGTTTTTAAGGGTCTGTATGTACTTACTGGTTAATTTTACAGGAAGAGAACATTTCTGAAAATACTTTACTCTATTAGTTGTTTCAAAGCCATGATTTATTCACTCTTGTCTGCATGCAGTTTTGTAACATTGGGTAGAAAGGTGCTTGGTGTGACATCTGGAAAGAGGAAGGAGGACAAGGAGACCTGGTGGTGGAATGAAGAAGTACAGGAGAGTATACAGAGAAAGAGGTTGGGGAAGAAGAAGTGGGATTGTCAGAGAGATGAAGAAAGTAGACAAGAGTATAAGGAGATGAGGTACATGGCAAAGAGAGAGGTGGTGAAGGCTAAGGATAAAGTGTAGGAAGAGTTGTATAAAAGTTTGGACACTAAGGAGGGAGAAAAGGACCTGTAATGACTGGCTAGACAGAGGGACCGAGCTAGTAAAGATGTGCAGTAGGTAAGGGTGATAAATGCTCTAGAGAGAAGAGGAATGAAGGTCAGCAGGACTTAGACAGAATATATGTGTGTGAATGAGAGGGAGGCCAGAGGAATGGTGAGGATGCAGGGAGTAGAGGTGGCGAAGGTGAATGAGTTTAAATACTTGGGATCAACAGTTCAGAGTAATGGTGAGTGTGGAAGAGAGGTGAAGAAGAGAGTACAGGCAGGATGGAGTGGGTGGAGAAGAGTGTCAGGAGTGATTTGTGACAGATGAGTACCAGTAAGAGTGAAGGGGAAGGTCTACAAGAGGGTAGTGAGACCAGCTATGTTATACAGGTTGGAGACAGTGGCATTGACAAAAAGGCAGGAGTCAGAGCTTGACGTGGCAGAGTTAAAGATGTTAAGATTTGCACTGGGTGTGATGAGGATGGACAGGATTAGGAATAAGTATATTAGAGGGTCAGCCCAGGTTGGAGGGTTTGGAGACAAAGCCAGAGAGGCAAGATTCCTTTGGTTTGGACATGTGCTGAGGAGGGATGCAGAGTATATTGGGAAAAAGATGCTAAGGATGAAGCTGCCAGTTAACAGGAAAAGAGGAAGGCATAAGATAAGGTTTATGGATGTGGTGAGAGAGGACATGCAGGCGGTTGGTGTGACAGAGCAAGATGCAGAGGACAGGAAGAAATGGAAACAGTTGCTCTGCTGTGGTGACCCCTAACGGGTGCAGCTGAAAGCAGAAGAAGAAGATCAGAGATTTATTCATAAGTATAATGTGAAGTTACATAAAGTAACTTTGTGCAAAGGGGATCTTGCCAATGATATGTCAACACAATATGGGCCTCACTTGTATACAATCACACGCAGCATACATGCACATGTTCTACTTGCAGCAGTGACAGGGATTTCATCATATGTTTGTCTGTAGATCATATCCATGGCCTGCTTATACACACAGTGTGTGTGTGTGTGTGTGTGTGTGTGTGTGTGTGTGTGTGTGTGTGTGTGTGTGTGTGTGTGTGTGTGTGTGTGTGTGTGTGTGTGTGTGTGTGTGTGTGTGTGTCTGTTTGTGTCCATTATATGACAATGCTTTAATGATGACATTAATACTACAACTGGCAACATTTTCAGTTTAGAAGGGGGTTACATCAAATCCATCAACCCCAGTTAGTGACAACAGTCTTATAGTTGTACTACACTGCAATTTGCAGTGACTGACTAGATGAAAATTCTAGAGGAAGAGCACACACACACACACACACACACACACACACACACACACACACACACACACACACACACACAATACACAGTTCCCTCCAATCACAGGTGAACGGGATTCATAAGAATGTTTAGCTCATTGTCTGTGACTGTGGGAATATCTCATGTTATAGTGAAGGGATCTAGTTGATAAACTCCACTCTCATTAACTCCAATAAGGTCACTGATTGGTGGGAGGTCATGGGCTCCACTCTCACTAACTCCAGTAAGGTCACTGATTGGTGGGAGGTCATGGGCTCCACTCTCATTAACTCCAATAATGTCACTGATTGGTGGGAGGTCATGGGAACTTGATGCAGTGTGCCTGAGCACTCCGTATTGCACACTGAAAAATACCATTTTATCTCTTTTAAAAGGTGGTGTTTTTGTCTGATGTCTGAATAAGTAATGGTGATCCACTTTCACAGTACATTATGCCATACAACACATCACCATTAATTGGTTATCGGCTTCTGAGCTCTTGTTTAATCAACCTTACATCTGCAATTGGATGGCTCTTGACAGAATATATCATATGTTGTCATTTTCATCATTTCGTAAGACAAAGTTCTGGCAGAACATTTGAACCTTTCTTTTTTTATTGTTGTATTTTTGATATCAATATTTCACAAAGTCCAAATAATTTAATGCTACAGTCATTAGCCATATTTTTTAAAGCTGGTTAGTTTACATTTCAGTCCTTGTCACTATCTACATATCATGCTGTTGATCCACTTAGGTGGATCTGTTTCTGAACCATACCCATTTTCTCCCTGAACATCTATGTTTTCTCACACAGCTACATTCTACATTTTGAATTTTTGGAAGACTTTTTCGGCTGTTTTTCAAATGCTGTTGTGCCAGAAATTGTGATATCTAAGATTATTTTCCTAGTCAGGGTTTTCTAAGTTCAGATTCATAGCTTCATAGGTAGTTACTAGGCTATTGGCCCTAGGGCCTATATAAGCTTAGCCAAAAAGGTACCCTGGCTTTTGAAGAGTGCTAATGAGGAGCTTTGTTTGATATAGATAGGTAGTTTGTTACAGAGTATGGGAAGTCTGTGGGACAGGAATCTATCCCTCCAGCATGTTCTGTTTATTGTGGTGACAAGGTTTAGGTCCCTAGAGCATGTAGCTTGGAGAGATTAGGATTTCTTTAAGTGGAGCATGTCCAACAGCTCTGGGTTTGACATAGCTTTGTATGTTAGGCAGAGATCGCCTCTGAGTAGGCAATATGGAATGGAGTAAGGCTGGAGTTTTTCGAGACAGTCTGCGTAGGGCATTTGTTTGAGGCCAGTAATCCTCTTTGTGAGGTATTTCTGTGGCCTTTCCAGTTGTTGTAGATGTCTTGTGAGGTACATTCCAAAAGGGGTGTTGTACTCCATAATGGGTCCAATGAGTGACAAGTAGAGGGGAACAATGGCCTCTTTTTTCCTGGATGAGAAACCTTTTGTGATGAGGTGTGCCATGTAAAAGAATTTCCTGACTACTGTGGTGATGTGATTATCAAAGGAGAGACTACTGTCCACCTGTGTCCCAAGGCCTCTTATCACACTTTCAGTGTTAAGCAGACTACCACCTATGAGGTAGCTCATGGGTACAGAGCTTTTACCAAAGGGGATGACAATGCACTTTCTGGCATTGAACTTGAGGCCATGGCTTTGACACCAGGCATCTGTCTCCATGAGGCCCTTTTGTAGGATGTCCACATCATTAGGAGTTTTGATTGTGGCTCCTAGTTTGCAGTCATCTGCGAACTTAGTTAGCCAAAGACCTTCTGTGTTAGCCTGTACTTCAGAAAAGTAGATACCAAACAGGAGAGGACCCAGGTCTGAACCCTGTGGTACTCCACTTGTCACTGGTCTGAAGTCGGATTTGGAGTCTGCTACTTTCACAGTGTGAGTTCTGTCTGTGAGCCAAGTTGGTGACCCATCATGTGACATAGGGATTTATACCAGGTTTAGTGAGCTTATCTATAATTCCAGAGTGGTGGATGGTGTCAAAAGCCTTTGTGAGATCTAGATAGGCTGTGTGAACCACCTTACCCTCATCTACGGCTTTGGTGACTGCTTCAAAGAAGTTTATTGGGTTTAGGAGACATGATCTGCCTTTTAAAAATCCGAACTGGATGGGGTCCAGAGTTTGGAGATTACCATTGTCTTTGTTTATAAGTTCCATGATAATATGTTCCATGGCCTTGCAGACCAGGCTCGTTAGGCTAGTGGGACGGTAGTTCCTGGGGTCCATGGTGGCTCCCCCTTTGTGGAGTGGGATAACTGTCACTGTGTACCATTCAGTGGGCAGAAAGCCTGAGATGAGGCTATGATTGAACATGGTGCTCAGGTGGGGTGCCAGTTCATTCTGCAGTTCATGTAGAATGCAGCCTGGGATGTTGTCAGGTCCCATGGATGCTGTGTTCTTGGCTTTGGAGTGTGGTTTTTACCTGTGCAGCCATGATTACAGGAACTTTGCATTCTTCCGGTATAGAGATGGGCCCTTTAGGGTGCGAGAGGGGGTAAAGTTAGCACTGAACCTATCTGCCAGGATGTTGGCAATATCATTTGGTTCTGTATATGTAGTGCCATTGTGCTGTAACTCAGAGCATATCTGAGTGTTACCATTGAGATTCTTAACATAGCTATAGAATGCTTTCTGGTTGTCTTTAGAATCAATGGCGATTTTGTTTTCGTAACTAGCTTTGGAGGATTTATGAGGATTCTCAGCTTCTTACTGAGGTTGACTGGGGAGTTCCTCCAATCATGGGATTTTACTCTTTTTTGCAACAGTTTCTTTCTTCTGTTGTAGAGTTTGTTTATGGCAGGGGACCACCAGATTAGCTTTTTTTTTTTTGGAGGATAGCATCTTGGTTCTGTTACGGGTAGCACGATCCATGCACTAGTGTAAGTGCTTATAAAGTGCATTTGTGTAGGATTCAGCAGTCATACCTCTATTGTACATCTGCATGGGTGTCGTGAAGTTTGCTACTTCTGTCTTAAGAAGCGTGAAGTTGGCTTTGGAGAAATTTTTTACGGTGGTTTCCCTAATGGGGGTGGGATGTGGATGTCTAGGGTGATTTGCTTGTGGTTGGATCTGACCAACGAGGAATTGAGGTCAATTGTGGAACACTGGTTGCCCATGTTGGTAATGACTAGGTCTAGGATATTGTTGCCCCTGGTGGGGGTGTGGATAAGTTGATCCAAGGCATTGGAATTTGTGAATTCCATAAAACGTTGCGCAAAAGAGTTGGTACATGAGTAGTTTTCCCAGTTAATGGTGGGGTAGTTGAAATCCCCCATTATTAGGGTGTTGGGTTTTACCCTAATATTTTCCAGTGTATCAAGAAATGAGGAGTGGGAATCCTGGGGCATGGTGGGGGATCTGTAGCAAGTTACAATTTGGATTGTGGTATTGCCCAAAGTTAATTGCACTTGGACAATTTATTGAATGTATTGATGAATTCTTTTCAGTTAATCCACTGTTGTATCTGGAAATGTTTCTTAGAATGCCTTGCTTTAGGCTCCCTATTAATGTCGGCACTTGAAATGACAATGACGATTGCCGACATGAAGGAAAAAAGACTGAAAATGCCGAAAAATAGCAAATCTCAAACACTGATCTTCTTCCTAGCACCCCAACACCACCTAGTTTATAAATACCAATCCTGAGATTGCCATACCTTTGAGAAAATGCAATATTCTGAGAAATGGCCGTCTTGGACTTAACATATGTAAGTCTGTTTTCTCAGCCATTCAGTCTTCATATTTTGATGCTTGCTCTAGCTGGGTATAGTAATTTCAAATAGTTACCCATTCTTTAATGTCTCTGCCTGGACACTGCCCAATGTAGGCTTTGCTTGTAGGCCTCTTGTATATAACAACTGCACTCATCAGTGTTTCTCTGGGACATTTATTTTGAACAGATGCATCCTGTTTCCTTTCATCAACCTTTCTGATTTATTATTACAAATGGAAGGTTTTGGCTGCATGTATTTCTTCAAAACCACTCTTTCTGGTTGCTTTTCTGTGGAATTCTTTTACGGTTTTTCTTTGTCTGTCTGTCTCTCCCTCTTGCAGAAAGACAGCTGCATTGCTCTTTTGTCTTAGTTGTATTTTTTATCTAGACTGGTTATCTTTCAGTCCTGAAATTGCATTTGAAGGTTTAATTTAGGAAACAAATGTAGGCAATCTGTTCTAATTGCACTATTGCACTTTATAAGTACTTACATGAGTGCATGGATCGTGCTATCCCAAACAGAACCAAGACGCTATCCTCCAAACAAAGGAAGCCAATCTGGTGGTCCCCTGTCATAAACAAACTGTACAACAGAAGGAAGAAACTGTTGGAAAAGATAGTAAAATCCCATGAGTGGAGGAGCTCCCTGGTCAGCCTCAGTAAGAAGCTGCGATTCCTGATAAAATCCTCCAAAGCTAATTACGTAAACAAAATCGCCACTGATTCTAAAGACAGCCACAAAGCATTCTATAGCTATGTCAAGAATATCAATGGCAATACTCAGATCTGCTCTGAGTTACAGCACAATGGCACTAAATAAACAGACCCAACTGATATTGCCAACATCCTGGCAGATAGGTTCATTGCTAACTTTACACCCCCTCTCACCCCCTAAAGAGCCCATCTCTATACCGGAAGAATGCAAAGTTCCTGTAATCACAGCTGCACAGGTAAAATCCACACTCTCCAAAGCCAAGAACACAGCATCCATGGGAACAGACAACATCCCAGGCTGCGTTCTACACGAACTACAGAATGAACTGGCACCCTACCTAAGTACCATGTTCAATCATAGCCTCACCTCAGGCTTTGTGCCTGCTGAATGGTGCACAGCGATGGTTATCCCACTCCACAAGGGGGGGGCTACAACAGACCCCAGGAACTACTGCCACATTAGCCTGACGAGCCTGGATTGCAAGGCCATGGAACGTATCATCATGGAACTTATAAACAAAGACATTGGTAATCTCCAAACTCTGGACTCCACCCAGTTTGGGTTTGTAAAAAGCAGATCATGTCTCCTAAACCTGACAGACTTCTTTGAAGCAGTCACCAATGCAGTAGACAAGGGTACGGTGGTTCACACAGCCTATCTAGATCTTGCCAAGGCTTTCAACACTATCCTCCACTCTGGAATTATAGATAAACTCACTAAACTAGGTATAAATCCCTATGTCACAAGATGGGTTGCCTATTGGCTCACTGACAGAACCCACACAGTGAAAGTAGCAGACTCCAAACCCGACTTCAGACCAGTGACAAATGGAGTACCACAGGGTTCAGTCCTGGGTCCTCTCCTATTTGGTATCTACTTCTCTAAAGTACAGGCTAACACAGAAGGTCTTTGGCTAACGAAGTTCGCAGATGACTGCAAATTAGGAGCCATAATCGAAACTCCTAACGATGTGGACATCCTACAAAAGGGCCTCACTGACACAGATACCTGGTGTCAAAGCCATGGCCTCAAGCTCAATGCCAAAAAGTGCATTGTCATCCCCTTTGGTAAAAACTCTGCACCCATGAACTACAACATAGGTGATAGTATACTTAACACCAAAAGTGTGATAAGAGACCTTGGGATACAGGTAGACAGTAGTCTCTCCTTTGATAATCACATTGCCACAGTAGTCAGGAAATCCTTCTACATGCCACACCTCATCACAAAAGGTTTCTCATCCAGAAAAAAAAGAGGTCATTGTTCCCCTCTACTCATCACTCATTAGACCCATTATAGACTACAATGCCCCTTTTGGTATGTACCTCACAAGACATCTACAACAACTGGAAAGGCCGCAGAAATACCACACAAGGAGGATTACCGGCCTCAAACAGATGCCCTACTCAGACCGTCCCAAAAAACTCCAGCTTTACTCCATTGCATATCGACTGCTCAGAGGCGATCTCTGCCTAACATACAAAGCTATGTCAAACCCAGAGCTGTTGGACATGCTCCACTTAAAGAAATCCCAATCCCTCCGAGCTACACGCTCTAGGGACCTAAACCTTGTCACCACAATAAACAGAACATGCCAGAGGGATAGATTCCTGTCCCAGAGACTTCCCATACTCTGGAATAAAGTACCTATCCATACTTTTTTGGCTGGGCTTGTATAGGCCGCAGGGCTAATAGCCTAGTACCTACCTATGAGCCTATGAACCTATGAGCCTAATATTTGCCCAATGAATAGCTGAGCTGAGAAAAGGTCAGAGCAGTGACAGTAGCTGTAGTCGGTGTATATCACGCCATCTCTCTTGCTTTACAGAAAGAACCCCTTCTAAGGTACATATCTATTGTTGAATCTCCCATAATTCTAGAAATCTCCAAAATTCTATACCTACATAATGAGGGAATTACATCAGGCATGCCGTGACTCAAAAACACAGCTCTGAGTGCATCAACAACACCATCACCTAGCATCAACTTAATGGCCCCACATAACCCGACATAACAGCCAGCACATAAAAGATATACACAGTCATGAAACTCAAAAATATGTTCTGACTTTACTACCTGGTTTTCCTAGTAATGTGCAAAATATCATCTCTACTGTTCTGTTGAATTCCTGTCATGGAGTACATTGCATATAGAACAATAGCAAACATCTTGCTCGTTTTGACATTACATACCTAGCCAACATAAGCCTTTTCATTTTTTTTTTTTTTTGCTGTACTTCATCCTAAATCCTAAATACAGCTTTCTTTTTTTAAATTCATTCTTCAGCCCATTAAGAGTCATTATGTTGTCTGATTTAAATGCCTAGATCATGCATGCGACATCTTTCGTCTTTAAATGAAAAAAAGCAAAGTTAAACTTTTTCAGTTATCAGCAGCACTAACACATCTCAAATCATTCCATTTTCCAGACTACTCTGACAAGACTGCTGTAACTTTTTAATTTACTTTCTGATATGGATAACTATGGACTTGTCCAGTTAACTCCAATTCTCCCCCCAGGAAACTGTCTTGCTGCTGTAAAAATATAAGCAATCAGCATATCTACTACATGTGCTTTGTTCCTGATATATGCTTCAAAATTAAGTGATATTTCTGCATTCTCAAATTATTATTTTACAGTTTTAATGGTGCCTGATACAAGGATTCTTAAATCTATTCTGCAATTATTTATGTTGTGCTTCTACAAATACAAACATGCTATAAGCATATTTACAGTACTTTTCATATCCATTTACTAAGCCAAGCATTTTTCCCGTGAATAAGTATATTTATTGCAGCATTCTATAATTAGCCGATTAAGTCCCTGGTTTATCTGGTTTACCTTCTTACAAAATCAGGGCACCAATTTCATTCAGGTTGACATCTACATGTAATGTGACTGACTGATTCAAATCAAAATATTTCAGTGTAAGTACTGTTTAAGCACTTCAAAACTCTTTTCTTGCTCTGAACTCCAGCATTGTTCCAGATTATATTTAAATAATTTCATTTCTGGTAATCTTGCATCCAATAAATTCAGAATAATCCCTCTGAAAATATTACAGCATTCACAAGCTCTCGTGAGACTGTGTCCATCTTCTAGGTGAAGTATTTATATTGTTGCTAATACTTTCCCATTATTATGTTTCAATTAAGACATGACCCATAGATGTCAGCTCTGATTATTTTACACCTATTGTTGTTCATTTATGCATGCATTTACACTCTAATAGCTGATTTAGCCTGTTCAGGGTCATAAGGGAGTTAGAACTTACCATAATAAACAATGGATGCAGGGCAGAAAAATATTTTTGAATGGAACACAAGTCTCTCACAGGATGCACACACACGCACACACACACACACACACACACACACACACACACACACACACACACACACACACACACACACACACACACACACATGGCGGTGTAGCTAGGATTTTCAAATTTGTACTCACAGCTCTCAAACTGCTACCCCGCTCCCCAGCCAAGCTACGGCCATTCTCGTAATTCACGGTTCACTCTTTTAGTATCGATGAAGAGGCATTCGCTGTAATGCCTCTTCAGTAATATAATATAGATTCACTCAAACTCGGTTCCTTGAATTGAAAATGAACCTGAAAGTCAGTTCTTTGAAAAATGCAGCATGGTAGTTGGGGTAGAGGATTCATGCTTTTGTTTTCTGTAACTAAGGTACAGGTTTTGAGCTTGAGTAAATTACTAACCACCTGCTACCTCTAACTAGGATGTTTCATTCATACACACACCCCACCTACCTCTTAGTGCAAGAAATATGGACAAAGCCTAAAATAAAAAGTGACAGATATTAAATAATGCTCTCGTGAACTTAGAAAGTTGCTAGAATAACAGGATTTGTGCTAGTATGAGAAAGTTACTAGAATAACAGGATTTGTGCTAGTATGAATTTTTCCAAAGAACACGAAGTCTGAAACTCAAATGTGTCACTATTTAGCAACTTCAGCCTTCAATTTTCTAGAAAATCACAAAATCTATGAGGAACAGACAAAAAATATGGGGCAAAAAACTGGACATTCTGCAAAATTTGGACAGTTGAGTGGTATGCTACCTACCACACACACACACACACACACACACACACACACACACACACACACACACACACACACACACACACACACACACATACCTATCAACCTCTTAGAGCAACAAACCCATAAATACAACTGAGGCAAAGGCCCAAAAATAAAGACATTTTTTTTAAATATTGCTCTTATAAATTTAGAAAGATAATAGAAAAGTAGTAGGTCTTGCATTAGTACAAATTTTCTGAAGGGTATGAAATCTGAAACTCAAATGTCTGCCATTATTTTCTAACTTCAGTCTTTAATGATTTGCTACTAATTTGCCAGAAAAACGCAATTTTATGAAAAATGGACCAAAAATGTGATGCAAAAATATAAAATTGCCAGACAATACAGCTGAGAACCTGTCAAAGTAGGGACACCATTTTAATATGAGCACTGTTAACTTGAGCAGCTATCAAAATTAGAGAATCTACATGCATTTCTGAAATAAAAGTAATGTATAACTTTGATCATTACAGTTATTTATAATTGTAAAGCCTCCACATTTTCTTCGAAAATTGCTATTTTGCAGAGGGATTATTAGGGGGAGCAACATTTTGAGCCCAAATTGGGGACACTTGAGAGGTTTGGATATTCCTAATTCTATAAAGCGATTTATTTGCACATACCTCTCAACCCCTTAATGCAGGAAAACTGGTCAAGGCCAAATATATTGGGGGAACATACAAACAGTACTAAAAATTGATCTTGTATAAACTTAAGACAGTTGATAGAATAACAGGTCTTGCTTTAGCATGCATTTTTCTGAAGGTTATGATGCCTGAAACGTAATGTCTGTCATTATTTAGTGACTTCATTCCTAAATGATTTGCTAGTAAAGTTTTATTTTGCATTTTACAGCACGAACACCAATAAATATCTGCTAACAAAGCAATGCAGTCTCACAATGAAACTAGACTTAGCATTAAAACTTCTCTGCCCTTGAAACTCACATTCATTGAAACAGCATTGAAACCTGCATTCAAAGAAAATACATTTTGCCAGTGGCAGATATAGATTAACTTTGCACTGTTTTCAAATCATAGGCCCCTTGCACATGGAACATACACATGCTCTTTGATACACCTTCCTGATTGTATTAAATTATATTCCTTGTACAATACAGTATAGTTGTTAGAGAGCATTTTAAATTTATTGTTTTGAACATTTTTCCAGTAAACAATGAAACAAAATGCATGCACCAATAATGACAAAACAGCCCAATTCAGAACATTTCCATTATAAAAGTCTACTCAAACTTCTACAGTCCAACAGTATCAGTAAATATGCACAATCTCTGAACTAGTAAAAGCCGTCTGCACAATTCCACATTAAAGAAATCTGTAACTAATGAAGAGGTTGCTGCTAGCAAACAACTTTATATTTCATTGTTTCATCTACAAATAAAGTGCCTGTTGCCCTTGAGGAATAAATTGCCTATGTTGCATTAAAAAAAGTGATACGCTAGTAATATTGCAGTAGGGAATGGATGGCAAACTGATAACAGGTTCATAGTTACTACTAGATATCTTCGCCAAAAAGGACTACAGCATCCACCCCCCTTTACAACACAGTACAGTATCAGCAATGCAACTACCTACTGTGGGAGAAGAACCCACAGCCTTCTGCATCAAAAGCAAGTATACTACCTGTTGTGCTATTAACAATATAAGCAGACTCAGCATAAGCAGCACTAAACTTTAGTTCCCCTGCAGCTCTCAGCTCCTTGTAAAATGTACTTGAGACTCCACTGTATCTCTGAACTTTGCAGCACAAGAAATCTGGAAAAAGCCAACATTTATTGGGGGGGGGGGGGCAAAAGCCCAAAAACCAGGGACACATTTTAAACATTGCTTGTATAATTTTGGAAAGTTGCTAGAATAAAATGCTGTGTTACCACCATGCATATCTGGAACCCAGAACCATAAGCACTACAGTGCAACATGCCACTATGCTAAATCAGCAGTTTGAAAAATAGGAAGACTGAAACTTAATGGCTATTAGATAGCTCTCAACCTCTTAGCACAAAAAAACCTGGACAAACAAAGCCAATAATGAGGGAATACAAATTAAGTTCTCACTTCACACCTTAGCACAAAAAACCTGGACAAACAACAAAAATAATAATGGGGGAAATACAACTTCATTTCTCACTTCTCACCACAACTGGGGAATACAACTTCAGTTCTCACTTCTCACCGCAACTGGGGAATACAACTTCAGTTCTCACTTCTCACCGCAACTGGGGAATACAACTTCAGTTCTCACTTCTCACCGCAACTGGGGAATACAACTTCAGTTCTCACTTCTCACCACAACTGGGGAGTACAACTTCAGTTCTCACTTCTCACCGCAACTGGGGAGTACAACTTCAGTTCTCACTTCTCACCGCAACTGGGGAATACAACTTCAGTTCTTACTTCTCACCACAACTGGGGAATACAACTTCAGTTCTCACTTCTCACCACAACTGGGGAGTACAACTTCAGTTCTCACTTCTCACCACAACTGGGGAATACAACTTCAGTTCTCACTTCTCACCACAACTGGGGAATACAACTTCAGTTCTCACCATAGCTCACAACTATTAGAAATAAACATCTGAACAAAGTTCAGAAATGGTGGTGGTTAGGGACTTTAGGCTCGTCTTACCCTGAAGCAAAGGTATAGGGTGTGAGCCTAAACATCTGTTGTATTATGTGGGGGCACACACACACACACACACACACACACACACACACACACACATACCCACACACACACACACACACACACACACACACACACACACACACACACACACACACACACACACACACACACACACACACACACACACACACACACACACACACACACACACACACACACACACACACACACACACACTTAAAGAAGACAATTTGGAGGAATGCCAGTTCACCTAATATCATGTCTTGGGAATGTAAGAAAAAGCCAAAGTACTCAGTAAAAACCTAGGCAGAAGAAGGGTACTTTAGAGAACCAAGACGTGTGAGACAGTAATTCTAAATGTTACATCAGTGTCATCTTCAGATTTTGGTTATTCGTTCTCAGCCTTTTTAGTAACTCAGTCGTGTACTATGTTCTTCTCTTGTCTAACCCCATGCAAATACACCATCACTTCATACTAAGCTAATTGCCCTGGCAGTGGCAAGCCATTTTAAGCCTAGCCAATTATCCCTTGTGAGACTCAAATGCTACACCTTGTGTTTGTAAGGCAAACACCTTAACCATTAGGCCACCCTCCCAACCACTTATGCTAACAGTCCATCAAGTTCTGCAGTTATTTGTGACATGGCAATCTAAAACACATTAGCTACTAACAAAATACCTGTCTTAGAAATCTGATATTCTCATATATGAGTTAACATTGTACAGCTAGGAATTTCTTCATCAAGTATTATTTGCTAAAATCCTGGATTCAAGTCAAGAACAAAAAAACACTTCTCTTCTGGCATGGCAGACACAATTTTTTCAACTGAGTAAAGTAAAACGTGTTGCCATTTTTATTCAAATCATGTGGACTGACACAAAATCACATTTTAAATGACTCCTTTAGCGTGACCATGCTTTTGATGTATTTAGTATAATCTTTCTCAGAATTAACATCTATTTCTAATTCTATCCCCAAAACATTGCTTCCTTAGAGCATATATTCCAGAGAACACTGCAGAGTCTTTATGGTTAAGATAAATGCCTGTCAAACAGATAGAGTCTTGGCAGTCTTTAGCCAATCCATCAGACTGAACATTTTCTGATTCACACGTTAAACAAGCATTCAAACTGTGAATTCTTTTTAACATGCCTGACAGACATGAACTCAGTCTCACCTATCTAAAAATGGATCTTGCATTTCTTATTTTTACAGTCATATAGAAACATTTCTGTCCTTTTTGTTTTACATAATAACCAGAGAGAGAAAGTAAGCAGTTTAAGCAGTGATTGCTTAAGGTTGCTTCTTTTTACATCCAGTGCTTTAAACTTTGAAGAGACATTAAACTCCACCCTGCTTCAATGTCTCATCTTAATATCTCACAATGATTATTTTTTTCAGCTTGCAATGTCCTCAACAGCAGATGAGTTTCTTTCATTTTACATTGTAAGCAGTGTTAACGCACACCAGGCCTGGGTTCCACTTCAGTCCATATGTAAAATACATTTATCTGACTGCAAAGTAAGGATAGTAAAAGGGATAGCTATTCCCCTTTGTTGAATGTCTGATTGGGAAAATTGGTGAAATATAAAAATTATACATTTAAACATATAAAAAATATAAAACAATAAGCAACTTTATAGTAAGCCAATTTAGAATGCTCCACCAGCAATTCAGATTGTTAAGGCTAGTACTTAGCAAGTACAAAGAACAGCAAAGGGAGTCTTTTTTAATACATTTAACACATAAATCAGTGTTAAGTGTAATCATTTTAAAGTTGTGCATTAAACTTTGAGGACCAGGTTATTTGTGATGCTAAGAAGAAAGCACATCTTTTTAATAACTATTTCATAGAATGGGTGACATGAAAAAGAAATAGTATAGTATATGTATGTTCAGTGGAAACTACCAGTTGCTTGGCCCTGAGATGGTGAAGTTGTTTTTAAAAAGAGTTAAAGCCAACAGAATTAAGGGGCCTGATGATATTCCAGGACTGATTATTCGTCTTTTGCATGAATCAGTTGTTATACTCATCGTTAACAACGTCTTGTAGAAAAGTACTTTTCCATGACCTTGTAAACTGGCAGCTACAGTCCCAGTTCACAAAGAGGCATGCAGTTCGGCTACAAAAGGTTCACCGAATCGACAGCCTAGTATTAACCTATGAATTTATGAACCTATGAGGATGTTATGACTAAATAAAGAATTATTATCCAGTTACTTTGACATCCATCCTTACTGAATGCTTTGAGAGATGTTTGCTTTAAATCCTTTAAAGGAAAGAAATCAATATGCGTCTCTTACAGGTTCATAGGTATATACTAGGCCAACAACCACCAGGACCTTTATAAGCCTAGTTGTGGAACCCAACCCAGTTTCGTCCATATGTATCATGGACATTTATTAAACAGGAGTACATTAGTTAAGAAATTTCTAGTGGTTTTGTGTGTGTGTGTGTGTGTGTGTGTGTGTGTGTGTGTGTGTGTGTGTGTGTGTGTGTGTGTGGGGCGGGGGTGCTATGTTAGTTTGGGCATTAGTGTCTGCATCTGTCTATCAGAGAAATGGAGGCTACACCTGGGGTGAATTTCCAATTTCCCATCCATTGGTCAAGGTTATGCTTAATTAAGGTTAGGGATGGAATCTGTTTCACATGGATGGACAGCCTACTCCAGGGCATGGAATGTGTATGTGTCTCGCCAACATGTCTTATTTATGTAACAAGCAAAATTTAAAATATTAGATCTAGTGGTTCTGATGCTGTTCATTTTCCCAAAACAGCATGGTTTTATGATGGGAAGATTTACTATCTCTGCTTAAGAGTGTTCTACAACCTGACGAGTAAGGACCTAGATGAAGGACTCAGGGGTACTGTCATATATCTAGATCTTACTCTTACGAAGCCATTTGATAACAGTCCCACAATGTCATTATTAATAAACTGACATGTCTAATGGTGGATACAAACTGAGCTAATAGGGAGGAAACACAGTCTATGCCAAAGTCCATTTTGCTGACTGGTCAAATAGTTTCCTCCCAGGTCCCATAGAGGTCAGTATTGGGACCCACATTGTTCAATATAGTTTTCTTATTTATTCCAATGTCAGGAAACAATGGTTAACTGAGCCTGCAGACTATATTAACACTGGAAATCTTATAACAATTGAGGCTTCTATTATTTCACTTAATAACTATCTTGCCAAGGTCTCATTCTGACTAAACAACCACCGTGTAAACATTAACCATAAGAAGTAGAAAATAATGTCCTTTGATACAGCTTGATTTTCTTCTGCAATCACTTAGAACGTGGACTTTGTTTCTGTTGTTAACGCTATCAAGCACTTAGGACTACTGCTACACAACAACTTAGATTCTAAAAGTAATGCTGAATCTGTCAAAAATTGGGCACTCAGAACAGTAGGTACTGATTTTCAGAGGCATCACAACTAGGACATGTAAATTGTTAAGCAAGATGTAGATGCATACATAACAGCAGCAGCTGAGTACAAGTCTTTGTTTTGTGTATAACACTAAGGGAAACTGATTCACTTTAGAAAGCATGCAGAGGAAATCCCTAAAATGTATACCTCCCTGCAAAGACATGTTGTACTTGGAAGGTCTAAAACTCTTATATTTATACTTGACGGCCTATTGGTACATCAAAAGTTGAGTTTGCCTTGCTTTTAAAGCACTTCATGATGAAGCCCTAAGGATTTAGTGAGTGACAACTACTCTATGTAATAATAATATTTTGTACAAAAGTAATAGTTTATAACCATCAAAAGAAGAACATGTTTCTCTGTTACTTACTACTAGCTGCAATGCTGCAATAGACTTCCAGTTGACAAAAGGCTATCTAAATGTTGTAATGCATTCAAAAGAGTGCTGGATATATGGGTACATGCATCTATCTTTATACACAAAGTATTGGAATCTTTGTTTTAATGGCCTTCAGGCCTTGTCACACGTGCAAAAAATATGCACTACACAGATCAGCAAAATGATTCCTCTGCCATAGCATCTACATTTTTGATTACTGCAAGATATCTGTTTAGAATGTCTTGAGCAGCGCCTGGTTTATTAGGCCTTCTTTGTGACATAGTTTTACTTAATATATTTGCCAGAAATTCTGTGACCCATTTTTGCCTCACTTTACTCATTTTTCATCTTCTCTCACAGAAGCATCCCTATGAGTATTAAACTTTCTGTGAGCTGTTTCAACTGTGACAAGGTTATCTCACTATTGACTATTTAACATTGTCTGATTTTCTCAGTACCTCCCCTCATTCTGATTATTTCTGATACTGGTCGTAATTGCTTCTTACACTGATATATCTTTGAGCTCACCACATTCGCAGTCTTTGGCTTGTTTCATTAATTCAGTAACATATGCATTAATAGACTCTGCTGGTATTTGCCCTCGTAAAGAATAAACAGCGAATCCAGGTCAGATTCTCCATTGGATCACAGTAGCTTTGAAACTTTTTGTCGCATCACTACAATATTATCATTTCTTCTTCCTCTTCTCAAAGCTCAAACCGTGTGATATTTAGAAATATAGCAGGCTGTATCTTTTTAAATGTTGCTTGTAGAGTGAGAAATAAAGATAATTGTCGGATGTAAATTTCTTTTTCTCAGGAAACAATCCCTTAAGACACAGAGTGAGAAGATGATCAGGTAGGTTCAGTTAAAGCATTTCTCTAATGAATAAGGAAACAACTTAGTTTTGCTTACTTCTGTCACGGGTCACGCTTCCACTATGAGTGGATGAAGTTCAACTTGCCAAGGATCGGAATCCCTGAACAGAGTTCCCACTGTTTTTGTAGGAGGAGGGGTGGGGGGGTTTAGACCACAAAACTCCACAGTGGCATTGATTTAAAGAAAGGGGAAACTACCCCCAAAAAGGGCATCACTGTCAGCACAACTCAGCAACAGTGATTTCCTATGGAAGAGCTACAAACTTTAGCGGGATGAATTTTGGGCAAGTGACACTTGAGAATTCAATCTTCATCCACCCATAGATTAGCTGCATGTAACATTCCAGTTTTTTAAATGACTTAAAGACTGAGACAGAAACCAGTAAAAGAGGCTAACATCCTCTGCATTTATTTCATATGATACAAGTGGATAGGACTTCTTCTTTCGACTTTTCCCGGTTAGGGGGTCGCCACAGCAAAACTCTGGTCAGCTAATGATCGGCAGTGGATTTTTACGGTGCCAAGTTGCCAGCCCAACGCCCAACCCTCAAAGAAGGCACACCCATTCACACATGCACCTACCTGCATGTTTTTAACATCACTTGACCATGGGGAGGACATGCAGACTCCACACAGAAAGCACTCCAGCCGAAAATCGAATGGGAGAACCTCTTGCTATGAAGCGACAATGCTAACCACTGCAGCGCTGCAGCCACCAACCATATAATATATAATATACACTGACATAGGACAGAGGCTTCTGTTTCTTTAAGTTCTATTGCTATATGCTACAGATATTGGTAACACTAATTTATCAGCATCAAATTGAATAAAGAATATGTACGTATTTGTCAAATTGTAAAAAAAGTATAAATTCCCTTCTTTGCAGCTAACATATTGGAGCATTTCAGGAAGTAAATGCTCAATATGTTTGATGTAAGGTTTGAAGTCAAGGAGTTCTACATTCACTCACAGCCAAAATCAATGAATAGTTTTTACTCTCTCAAAGTCAAAATTATTCTAAACTTTTCAAAATGACAGTAAATAGAATTGTTACGTAGCTATGCATTTCTTAAACAACATCCTAATACTGTGAATCTACTGCAATTATAAGAAGGATTCCTTGTTGCCTATGTTAGGGCTACAGTAGTTTAAAAAATGCTTTTTCCTAAAGATGCTTGTTTCATTGTTTTGAGTTCTCATAACCTGCTTCTTTGTTTAGTGAGGAATTATTTTCCTTATTCATTTCTGCTTTATGATATAGATGGATAATCTGAAGCAACAAGTCATTATATTCAGGATCATCCTAATACAGTACCAAATAGATTCTCGTCACTAGAGAAAATAAAGAAGCATAATTAAAAATAATTAAAGACTAGGGCCGGGATTCAGATATCCATATCTCAATGTGCAAACCTGTTTTGTGCAGGTTCACTTAAAGCAATACAGATTTCTGATTCAGAAGTTGGTGTAGTGGATCTTTGGTAAGAAGGCAGCAGTTTATACCACTATATCAGTCTCACTGATGATGACTGCATGCTTTCTGAGTCCCTTCTAGTATTTTTGTACTGTTATGCTATGAGAGCAGGACTTAAATGTTATCTATTTAATTAATCTGCTTCCAGGAATGCAGAGATTAAAGACATTTAGGGAAAATAACCAATATTTTATGGGTCTATATTATGTCCGCGAAAACCCCTTTCAGTGAATGGCTCTTCGACAAAAGATAACCAGGGAAATCCAAACAAATAAAAATAAAATAGAAGAGCTACACCAGAATCCACTAAGGTAAAGTTATTAAGCGCTTTCGTTTTTCATTGAAAACTTCTTCAGAATAAAAGTATATCAAACTACTGACCCTACTTATACCCCTCCACTTAATTAACTTAATTAGAAAAATCTTTACACCAATAATGAATTAACTATAAAGTACACGCTCCTTAGAAATGCAAACAACTTCCATAGAACATAACATACACTATATGTACATGAATATAGGCTTACATAATAAATATACATATACATATACATAATAAAGCAATGTCACTCAACATACATTTTGTAAAATCTTGAATTACATAAAACCTTCAGCTTTTAGCCTAAGGATGGAACTTATAGAAATAGTACTGTTTAAGCCTGGGTTCTCAGTGGCATTAGATCTAATTTGCCACCTTAATTCTCTTAATTCTAAAAAATCATTGAGCAGACTACCTCTGTCCCCCAATGCTACTTGCTCTAAAATCGTAAACTTAAAAATATGTCCCTCATTTTTATGAACATGTACTGCCAAAGCATTTTTCATATCTTGTCTATTAATGTCATAAAAATGTTGATAAACCCTGCTCCTAAGGGCATTAATAGTCTTCCCTATGTAAAAACCTGGGCACATTGTGCACTGGGCAAGGTAGACTACTGCCTTACTACTACAGGAAAATTTCTTTCTGAGGACATGCTTACCATAATTTGGTATTGCTACCTCAGTGCCCTCAATGATAAATTTACATTGTAGGCAAAAGCAGCATTTCGTCACACCATAGGTTCATAGGTTCATAGGTTCATACTAGGCTTGATCTCCCATCCACTCATCAAGATTCCTCTTGGAACAGGTGGTATGCCACTGAGTAGAGCTGGGGGTCTTTCCAGAACCACTTTGGCCACGTGGTTGTCAAATGACACTTTGTTTTGCCTGCCACCAGTTGTCTGTTTCTCAGCCACCCATGTTGGCCTGACCACTTGTAACTGGTTTAGGTTTATATTTAAGCTGGTGAGCTTATCTAGGTCCATGATGATCCTTTCCATCCACCCATTTCAGTATTGGTTTTGTGTGTTCTCTCTAGCATATTTTTGAAAGTAATATTCTTTTTGTATACAATATTAGGGAATGTCCCCACTAGATCCCCATAATCTTTACTAGTGCTGAACAAATTCCAATTATGTTGTATAATTTCACTAATGCCTGCAAATTGCTTGTTGTAACTGAAAATAGCTGATTTCTTAAATACAGTGGCTTCCAGCCTTGACGCTTTCTCCTGTATGTCACTTCGTTTTCCAAGCAGTGGTAAAAAATGACCCCTCTGTCTCTTATCTACCATCTCTTGTAAAATATTATCTACAAAGACATGGGGATAACCTCTTTGTATAAGCATTACCTTCAATACATGAATTTGGTGTAAAAAATCATCCCACTCGGATACCATCCTTGCTAGCCGAACACCCTGCCCTTTTACCAAAGATTTTTTCTGATGTAAAGGGTGAAAGCTGTCAAAATGTAAAAGGGTGTTGGAATAGATGGGCTTTCTAAAAATAGTTGTTTTAAAGTCCTTTGCACCTCTATTTTTACTAATGGTGATATCCAAGTAGTTTATCGCCTCATAACCTATTGTGTGGGTGAAATCTAAAAATAAATCAGTGCTATCCTTGATGAAGGCCAAAAATCTTCCTGGTTCTTCTTCATCACCATTCCATAAAATAATTATGTCATCCAAATAACATCCAAAATATTTCCAATGTTTAGCAAAATTACTGCTAAAGATAAATTCTAATTCCCAGAATGCTAAAACAATATTAGCAAAAATGGGGGCACAAATGGCCCCCATTGCTACACCCTTACATTGTTTGAAGAGCTGTTCTTCAAATACAATAATGTTGGTGCCAAGAACCAGTTCCATAACGGTTTTGATAGTCAAAATACGTTCATGACTGATGTGTGTGTGTTGACAAAGGTAAAGATAAAACCAGTCAATACCTACGTCATGGGGAATTACAGAGAATAAGTCCCTAACATCTATGGGGACAAAAAG
Source organism: Protopterus annectens (assembly GCF_019279795.1). Lineage (NCBI taxonomy): Eukaryota > Metazoa > Chordata > Ceratodontiformes > Protopteridae > Protopterus > Protopterus annectens. The sequence goes on along the minus strand of NC_056751.1, from coordinate 119,998,219 downwards.
AAGTCCGTCCTTATACATGTTGCTGTTAATTTTTCAAAGGAAATCCAAGGAGTCTTTGACAATCCATGAGCATTCCTTAAGTATAGATTTTAGTTGTATATCTATAAACTTGGCAATAAAATAGGTCTTGGATGCTTTTGCGTCAACTATTGGTCTGGGGATTGCTAAATCCTTATGTATCTTTGGTATACCAAAAATTGTGGGTATTTTTGGGCATTTTACTTCATTAAACTGATGCTCCTCAAGACTAATTTGTCTATTCAATATTAGTTCATCTAACATAATACCAACTTTCCTGTACAAAATATTCTTTTCATTCAGGCTGATCTCATAATAGGTGTCTGTATAAAGTACACCAAACATTTTATCAATATATAAGTTAGTATTCATGATTGCTAACCCACCCCCTTTGTACGGCTTCATGACTCTTATTTCCTTATTGTCACAAATATCGTGGACCAATGTCATTTCACCCCTGTCCATGTTGTTCCCTTCCCTTAAATGCAAACCTTTTTTCTTAAAAAGTTTACGTATATCATGTTCACACATTTTTTTCAAATGTCTGCACAATGGGGTGTAAAGGGGGGGGTTAAAGAGACTAGTCTTTCTACATAAATCATGTTCAGTGCAACTAGATGTCATTCCTTTAAAATAAAACTGAAAATTTAACTTCCTAGTATATAATTTTAGATTTATCAATGCATCATCCAACATAAGTTCTGTCCTTATGCTAAAAGCTGAAGGTTTTACGTAATTCAAGATTTTACAAAATGTATGTTGAGTGACATTGCTTTATTATGTATATGCATATTTATTATGTAAGCCTATATTTATGTACATATAGTGTATGTTATGTTCTATGAAAGTTGTTTGCATTTCTAAGGGGCATGTACTTTTTAGTTAATTGATAATTGGTGTAAATATTTTTCTAATTAAGTTAATTAAGTGGAGGGGTATAAGTAGGGTCAGTGGTTTGATGTACTTTTATTCTGAAGAAGTTTTCAATGAAAAACAAAAGCGTTTAATAAATTTACCTTAGTGGATTCTGGTGTAGCTCTTCTATTTTATTTTTATTTTATTTTTATAACCAGGGAAATCTAACTCCCACAAACTGCCATTTCAATGTATTTTTCCTAGGGGAAAAACACTTGGCCATCATGAGGAATTTGCCCTTTTCCCCACTATAGTGCAATCTCAGAGTTGGTATACTTAGTTGAGGGAGATATGGTGGGTGAAGCCCCCACTTTGAAGGGTTTTAAATTTTGTCTGGTTTTAGATTGGCCAAGCAATTTTTCCCTAGGAAAAATTTGCTGGAATGGCTGTTTGAGGGAATTAGATTTCGCTGGTTCTCATTCAGCGAACAGTTGCTCGCTGAAAGGGCTTTTCGCAGATATAATATAGACCCTATTTTACAAATACACCAATAACTGGATTACTCATTATATGATAATGTGACTCCAGAAATGCAGGTATTTAATAATAAGCTAGAAGTACTGGAAAATTAGAATGAACTTTGTCATAGACATTTACTGTGCAATAAAGTAAGTTACACAGAAAAACATATGGTAATAAACAGATGATATGAAAATAAAGCTAAAACAAAGAGAACGGGATCAGCATCAAAAAGTTATGAGTAACTGAGATTTAAACAAAAAAAGCATGCATTGCCAACTCTAATTACATTTTAAACTGAGAAAGATCACTGTTAAGTTAATATTTCAGGAAACATGCTTTCATCTGTCCCAGCCACTGTTAGACACATATGAATGACAAAGCCTCAAGTAAACAAGAGGAGTACAAGAAATACTGTTTTCTTACAGAAAAGAGGCACAGTACAAGATGAATGGAATAAAGACTTTGAGGTGATACTTTAAAGGGGTGCAGCACCTATTGTATTATTTAAAGACTCAGTGGTTTCTAACAGCTTTCAGGAATAACTGCTGATGATAAAGCATCAGAAGTGTTTTAAATCTGTTAAACAGACTAGAGGAATGCCACTATCATATCCTTATTACTTCTGGCATCATAGTAATTGTAAAAACCTGTTTAAAACAATTCCCCACTGCCATCCAGCCTAGCTCAAAAATGCTACCATTCAATAGTCATAGATGTGGCAAGACCATGGATGTTCTTTTTATAAACGGTTATTACAAATTAAGGCTCATAAGCACCTTTCTGTATAAGAGCCTGCATGAACCTAAATAGATTCTGCATAAATAAGGAATAGGTAATTGTGTTGTGCTTAATGCAGGTACCCAATACACAATCCCGCTAGTCTTTACCGAAGTTATTGAGTATACTTTTCTTTATATCTTTTCAATGATCAAAGGTAATAACATTGATTGGATCTGAATGGACTCACCAAACAGACTGTCAACTTCAGTCATACAGAACTCTAGTATGAGTGACTTTTATAGCATTATTGCCAGTTTCTCAGCTGAGAAATCCAAACTCCATGGAAAATTGAAATTATTTTGAATTTTCATAAGAATCTTTAACTGTTACTAACCGATATAGTCCAGTTTGGACAGGTCTCTTTGTTTTGTTTCAGATTCACTGTGATGATGCCATAACAACCTTTATTAGCAGCCTCCTGTCCCTGCAAGATGTTTAATTGCAACTCATATCAAAAGCTCAGATATTGTACATCTCCTTTGCTCATGCCTCATGTTTGACACCTTATAAGACTAAGAAATAAGGCAAATTCCACATTTAAAGAGTCAAAGAATGAATAAGACTCAGGTGTAATTATCACAAACATCAGTATAAAAATGGCCAAGGCTCTTTCTTAAATGACAAACAGCTCTACTCCTTTGGGAATTTGAAGAACTTCTTAAGGAAATCAGTCAGCTCAAAGGCAGAACTATCCTTCATGCAGGCATATTCCATCTAAGAGGTTAAAAGATGATCACAAATTCTTCTTTATAAACTCATATGCCAGATTTTACCCAAACTCAATCAACCAACAAAATCCTGAAACTTTGTGCAACACTGTCAGCACAAATGCTGGAAAATGAACTAGACCCCCCCCCCCACTGTAGTATAACTGGTAGACAAACTCTTAAAATACATCCTTTCTTATGGCTTATTCGGCAATGATGAGTTAAACCCAAAGTTTTACTGCTATCCCAGTCATTTACATAATAAAACTGGTCTTTATCTGCCACCACTTTCCCTGATGTCTGGAAAACATACTACAGTTCCCAATCCTAAATGCAGTGCGGGTAACACCATATCTTGTTACTAGCCATTGCTGTTGCTATTGCTATATTTCATATTATGATTTGCTCATTTGGAAAAGAAGTTCCTGTTCAGCTTGTTGAGTTTCTGAATGCTCAGTATTTTCTAAACTGTTCACAACATAGCATTTGAAAGGGCAGAGTATCCTCACAACATCTCTATCAATTCCCAGCATAATTTACTCCAATACAGAAAATGGGGATCTAAATGGGGTTGTGTTTGTGGATCTTAATGAGTTTTTTAAATCTCTATCAGCCTTCCTACTAGTAGATGATCTCAAGGCCCATGGGATGGTTCTGCAGCTATTAATGTAATTTGTTGGCCAAAGTCTATTTAAATGGTACTGTCTACCTCATGTAAATTACTTAGTGGAGTGGTCCCATAGGGATCCATATTAAAATACTTGCTTTAGTGCATCTTTCTATATAAAGGCCTTGTATCAGACACAATACACAGATGACATGATCATTAATTGATCTGATCTGCTCCTAGAGAATATCAAAAATCAGCCATCAGTGTTTTCTCAGTGATGCTCACAAAGGATGGCTGATGTTTACAATACTGGTTTACCCAGAAGCCTGTTAGGTTGGTATTTTTTTTAATTCCTCAGTACCACAGAGTATGTTGGATACTGTTTTATGCAGGAAACGGATAATGGTAAAGAAAATGCTCAATTTTAAATTCCAGCAAAATACTTCACAGACAGAACTAAATGAACAGCTCAGCTGATATGCTGTCTGTTAAAATTAAAGCAACTAGTTTCACGGAATTAGCATCACATGATAATTTGAAACTACAGATCTAAAATCGGTGCACTGAAACAGACAGTAGGTAACTTTCCATGGAAAATACTCACTTATGATTCAGGCATTTATACCATACAGCCACATGGACCTACTTGTGCCAAAGGATTCTGTTACTCATGTTTTCATCTTTTTGTGAGATGCAGTACTGCATTAAAAATTACAGGCCTTTTTTTTTTATTTAGTGTTGCTTGTTAACCGCATTTTCAGAAAAAAAATTGTTAAACATGGGTGGCCGTGAATTCAAAGTCCTGACCAGTTTAACTCTGAATGTGCTTTTTTACCATAACTAAACTAACTAAATGATAACTATAACTAAAACTGTAACTAAATGATATAATGTTACAGTTGTTTTAAGTATAGGGGCTAGTCAGGCAATAAGCAACATAGCACTGCTGCCTGTATCTGATATTGTGATGATAAAAATGACCCTTCAGATACTACAGGGAGGTTGTGTCTGATAAAAAAAATAAAAGGGCACAGAGGTGTAATGGTGGAATGAATGCAAAGTGCGCTTGGTCTGTAAGTAAAATCTGCGATAACATGAGTTACATCTACTGAAAGCGAAAATATCCTTCTATTTAGATAATGCAATGAACAGCTACATTATGGGCCTATAAAAAATGAGTACACAAATCCTACCACAATCAGTTAAACTCCTTGACAGCTCCGTATTAATGAAAAAATAAATATTTTTTTACTCAAGAAGTATCAAATACCCATTTTTTTAACAACACCCCACTCTTGCCACTTGAAGTAACCATTTCTGAGACTGTTACATTTCAGGGAAGTAAACCTACCCTAACTCATCTGCTAGTGTACATGAAAGGGTTGATTTTTCCTAAAATGCCCTTTCAACAAGTGTTGACTAAATATGCTCGTCATATCAGGGAATATGTTATATCCCACTAAAGGACTGAGCACTGTATCCCACATTTCTGTATTCCCAGCAGCAACTTCCAAGCTCATCTCATGGTATCCTCAAAGCATTCCATGTCAAGATGAAAAATATATCCATCCAACATGTCACAGGTATCCTCCCTGGATTCTTTCCAAGCTTTGGGAGCCACTTGTGGGGATGTTCTCTCAAGGTGCACAAACCATATCAACTGATTCCTCTCAGCTCAGAGGAGCAGTGGGGGGGTTACTCTAAGATCTTCTTGAATTTGCTGAATTCCTCACTTTGTCATGAAGTGTGAGCATATAGTCAAGGTGTGAGTATAGTAAAGGTGTGAGCATAGTAAAGGTGTGAGCACAGTAAAGTTGTGAGCATAGTAAAAGCGTGAGCACAGTAAAGGTGTGCGTATAGTAAAAGTGTGATCAAGTAAAGGTGTGAGCATATTGAAGGTGTGAGCATAGTAAAACTGTGATCACAGTAAAGGTGTGAGCATATTGAAGGTGTGAGCATAGTAAAACTGTGATCACAGTAAAGGTGTGAGCATATTGAAGGTGTGAGCATAGTAAAACTGTGATCACAGTAAAGGTGTGAGCATATTGAAGGTGTGAGCATAGTAAAACTGTGATCACAGTAAAGGTGTGAGCATATTGAAGGTGTGAGCATAGTAAAACTGTGATCACAGTAAAGGTGTGAGCATATTGAAGGTGTGAGCATAGTAAAACTGTGATCACAGTAAAGGTGTGAGCATATTGAAGGTGTGAGCATAGTAAAACTGTGATCACAGTAAAGGTGTGAGCATATTGAAGGTGTGAGCATAGTAAAACTGTGATCACAGTAAAGGTGTGAGCATATTGAAGGTGTGAGCATAGTAAAACTGTGATCACAGTAAAGGTGTGAGCATATTGAAGGTGTGAGCATAGTAAAACTGTGATCACAGTAAAGGTGTGAGCATATTGAAGGTGTGAGCATAGTAAAACTGTGATCACAGTAAAGGTGTGAGCATATCGAAGGTGTGAGCATAGTAAAACTGTGATCACAGTAAAGGTGTGAGCATATCGAAGGTGTGAACACCGTCAAGATGTGAGCAAAGTAAAGGAACTTCATTTTCGCTGCTTGTATATCAGTCTCATCCTCTCCATCATTACCCAAAGGTCAAGACCTTAAGTCAGGATAGGGAGGTAGATTGACTGGTTATTTAATGCATTCATTCTATGACCATTTGTTACTTTAGCAGAAACTCTGGTACAATGCCAGTGAGAGGAAGGAGGCACAGACCTTATACCTTTTATATATATATATATATATATATATATATGCATATATATGCAGGCTGCAGCAGGCTGGGAGACCCACTCACTGGCAGATGAAAATAGATCACCAGCAGGAACCACTGCCTACATACAGAAGGACTGGAATACATGTATAGGGGAGGTATATGTACTCCAACTCTTGACAGGTGGGAATACTAAACATTTTCCATAACTGCTGGAGCACTGTAGGAAGTAATTGAAGACTATGTTTGATATAAGGGTTAAAACCAAGAAGGGATATATGCTCCAAACAAACTCTTGGGTAGGTGCCTGTCTTGGCTGATGGGTGAAAGATGGGCTGTATTCTTAAATCTTTCAGTATACTCTACCAGACCTGCCACCAACAGTAGACAGGTTCATTATTTGCATACCTTTACTAAAGCTTTTGCAAAGGTACTCAAGAGTGGCTTCATGAGTTTCGATTCTCTATTTTTCCCCTTTATGTCTTAGCATGGTATAAGGAATAAGGAATTCATAAATCCAAGACTTTCACCACCTCTGGTCATACTTTCTATATACATATTTTATATTTCATAGAAAATCATTTTTATGGAACTGTATATTAGCAGTTCAGATCTGTATAAAACTAGGCTAAACTGACAAACAATATTTTAAATTTATACTAGCCTCGCCTATATAAATATTTTGTAAAAATGGATAAGATTAGAAACATATTTAATAGAACAACATCTGGTATGAGATGTCCTGAATAAATTATTTGTAAAATTGTACAGACTCAGTCTTCTTATAAAAAAAAGAAGTGTATCACACCCATAATGCAGAGCACAGAAAAAAAAACATTAAGATAAAGCCCGTTATTGTTATGAAAACTATATAGTTAAAGTGTAGTGGAAGTGCAGACTCAGCTAAGGTAATGGATATGACATATTCTCTGTCAAAAACCTGAATACAAACAATTTTTAATTAGCAAACTGGTTCAGCCCTATTCTAGCAGCAGAACTTTAAGGTCTTCTAACAAATTGCTTTGAAGGTCATTAACTCAAATAATAGTTAAGGGGATTCCCTGTACTCACACAAAGTTGTGAAAGCTTGGAATGATATACCTCAACATATGCTCAACACTAACAATACTTCTAAATTTAAACAACTACTAAGGGAACACTCAAGAACACTTGGCTCTGCTCCTGCGCTAGACCTGATTAATAATTTTTTATGTATACCTGTCACTAGCTCTCCCCTTTCACCTGCTCTCTTCCCTTTTTCACATCTAGTTTCTCCTTCTTCTCCCTCTGAGCTGCTAGTGCCGATCTTTTATTTGCTTATCAATACCATTTTTCGCCCTTAACTTTTTCTTTCTTTCACTTGGTCCCAAAGGTTTATTAAACTTCCTTATACCAAAACTAATTCTTTAACCTTGCTATTTCTTGTATTTCTACACATGTATTGTATGCATTTTGTATTGCAGATTTTACATATTTAAAGTTTTTTATATTGTATACTGTGTGTATTCCTCAAATTGCCTTTTGTACTAGTACAACATTATATCCATGGAGCTTTTCTCCCCAGGCCTTTGATGAAAATGGGCCAGCTCAGGCCCAGTTGTACTCTCCCAGTAAACAAATAGAAATAAATAAATAAATAGTTTTATGTGTATATCTTAGTAGGAGAGTTTAAACAGCTGTCCTTGGAAACTTCAAACTCAGACTGTCCTGTCACCAAGGGGCATGTCTGTGCATCTGAGAATGATGTAACTATTTTTATTGCTGAGTAAACTGCAACTCAGGTGTGGCACAGTGGTGCAGTGGATAATATTGTCCCCTCACAGCACGAGGTTCTTTGGTTCAATTCTTGGCTGGGGTACCTTCTGTGCAGGGTTTGCATGTCTTCCCTGTCTTTGTGTGGGTTTCCTCTGAGTGCTCCAGTTTCCTCCACATTCCAAAGATATGCAGTAGGTGGATTGGACACTCTAAATTGGCCATAGGTGTGAGTTTATAGTGTGGAAGAACTATTGTGGCAGGGTTAGCCACATGGCAATGTCAATTTTGGTTCAAGATGATTGTCAGTGAAGAAGTGACACCCTGACCCCATGTGCAAAAATGAGAAGAAGGGGTTGTGGATGGATGGATGGAAGCTGCACCTCAGAAACCTGATTATCTGTAGTGTAGAAATCACAAGAGGTAGTGAACATGCTTCAGTGAGATTTGTGCAATACACCCAGACTTGGAATGCTTTTCTGCTGTTCTGACAGTTCGAATTGTAAGCTTTCACTTACATAGGGTCGATTAATCACTGTTCGCTTTTTTAAGCATTCGTGATCTAATATAGACCTGAAAAAAATTGTATGGCTAAATATGAAAGTCAGTGATGTTTATTGTCCAACTTTTAAGCACAAATTATTTTTAAGTGTGTGCAGACATTAGTGGGAGGCAGGGGGTAGGGGTGTGCTGCATCTATAGTACAGAGGTGTTGCAATACATACAGTGACACATGTTCTGTGTCAAAATTCAAAGCATTATTATTAGCAGTCAGAAACTTTTACAGAGTGTATGTGGAATAAAAAATACAAAATATACGTGGAATAGTGCTCATTCTATTACAGTCCAGAAATGAAGGTCTGTTATTGCTGGGTTCCCATGTCTTTACATATATAATTATTTAATTGATTCTAAATGTGCTTTTACTTGCAATGGTTTTGACTCTCCATGAAGGTTTCCTGCCAAATCACTAAGGAAAATAAAGTTTTAAAGTTTTTCTTTACTTCCATCTGCTTGGTGGTATGCTTGCTAAGCCATTCCTCCTGGTTTTGCCCATCCAGTTATCTCCATAATTCTGTTTGTCACCAATAAAGTTTCCCAACAGAACTGCAATCAGAAGGTCACACTCTATTAAGAACTGCTCCACTGTCTAAAAGAAAGCTGAATATACCGAATAGTGGTTAGGCACACCTGCAAAAAGAATAGACAATGATTGCCTTTTTGCAGTGTGCACTCACACTGATCTAACCTTCGTGTCTCTTGTCACAAACTATAACTGTACCACATTCAGTTGGGGGAGTTTCATTGTCTTCAAACATGTCCAGTGCTTCTCCTGAGGTGTAACTCCACAGAAGAAGAGAGAGACTATCCAAAGCAGAGAAGTCTGGTTACAGAATCACTGCTGTGTTCAGAGTTAAGACAAACTATATCTAGCTGGTTCTTTTTAATCTCCCATATACACTCTTGCTCATTTCACAGCACTAAAGTTGCATTCAAAATCCCAATAGCCAGTTTACACTGCCAAGAAATAGTATATCACAATTGTCCCATTCCTGCGGGCTACCTTACTGGCACAGCATTTGACCCCTATCCCTTTGCCTTACAGCCAGTGAGTTCACACATTAGATCCTTGTGATGCTTTTTGGGTTGAACCCAACAGAGCTACAAGGATCAGATAAGCATTCACTGGAAACACCAGCCTAGATCTAGTATCAGAGGATGGTTATAGTATCCCTGTTTTATGCAAAATTATTTTATTATTTTATGACAGAGTATCATGAAAATCAAATGTTGTGACTCAATATTTGTCTGGCTCACCCTTTTATTATTTAATTAGCTTATGAGTAATAGTGTACTTTATGAGACAGAGATGGCATGTTTTGTATAACACTTCCACTTTATACCTAAATTAACTAACTAAATATCACCAAGTAGCTCCTGCACTGCATCCACCTTTTTATTTACTAGCATTTCTCCTTGGCCTTCCTACTTCAAATGCTATTGAAGCCCTTCTCTTAGGCATTTTCTTTACTAGGCAGTCTTCATTTCCTTCATCATTTTTACTTCTCGCTTGTTTCCAACATTTTTCAGTGTGAAATACAGTCACGTTTATGTAACATGTTGTCTTTAATATATGGTGCATACATATATCTTTCTCAGTCTGATTTCGTACCTCTTCCCACTGAATTCTTGGCCTATCCTGTTTATGAGTTAGACTTGCTGTTTCCTTGCCGTTTATCCTCTCCTTCCCTCATTTCTGTTTCAGTCCTTTTAACATTCATCTCTTCTTCTTGCATAGGCCTCCTGTAGTCTGCTTGATCTTCCTGCATTATAAGTTGCTTGTTACAAAGTCCGTCATGCTCTGCTCCCTCTAACATTGTTATCTCTTCTTGTACTGACACTATGCTGGGCCTAAGTATTTATCTCATAATCACTACTTCCTTCATAATTACTGAATGTGTCTATATCTCATTTCAAAGAGACATCCAATCACTTCATTTAATACTTTTGTTCTGTTACATTGTGTGTACATTAGCTCTGCAGTGCTTTAAACACATGAAATTCACTTTTCTAGTTTACAATATACAGAGAGACTAGTCAGCAAATGTCTGCATTTTCATTTTTGTGTCGTCCATTTTCATTGTTTCTACTCTTTTTCTCCTCCTGCTGATTTTTGCTCCAAATGCAGTCAGTCAATGATGGGCATCTCTTACACTTTTCTAGGCTTCTTCTCTCTCTCTCTGTATGCTGCCCCTTTATTCTTTACCCCAAGTGATCTATTTCAGCTGTTAATTCTGCACTCTACACTCTTCCTCTATGCCCTGTATTGACCCTGTCTTTCTCATCCCATTCTGTTTCCTCATTCACTTACTTCATATGTTGCAACTTCTAATGACTACCACTTTTCAATTCTTTCACATAGTTCATAGCATTGGTTTCTCTTCCCTTCTTATTGGTGCTTCCTATTTTCATCATTTACATTGTCTCTGATTAGCTGGCCACCTACTCCTGCTCATCTTTTGTCTAGTTTGCCATTGGCTCTTTGTCATATGACATTGACATTGTCTCTGATTAGCTGGCCACCTACTCCTGCTCATCTTTTGTCTAGTCTGCCATTGGCTCTTTGTCATATGACATAGAACTATCACAACTGCAAACCAAACACATAAGCACACAAAAACATACTCGGAGGCGCTGATTAAAAATCTACCAAAACAACAGAGGCCTCCAAAGCAGACACCCAAGCAACCGCCACCTCAAGACATAGCACATGCAACACATAGTTCACAAAGTCAGTGTGCTAAACAGTCACAGCCCTTAAGGCCAAACAACATGCCAGACACACTTGTAATAGGTGACTCCATAGTCAGACACACTGACGTCCCACTCACCAGACTGAACAAGGAAAAGGTCACAGTAAGCTGCCTGTCGGGAGCTAGAATCTGCCACATAACACAAGCACTCAGGTCACTCCACAGCAAGTACAAATATGACTCAGTCATTGTACATGACGGTGTGAATGACCTGAGACGTACCTCCCTGGACTACATGAAAAGAGACATAGAGGAGCTCTCTGATTATGTAGCCCAGGCCGGTATGACCCTGACCCTGAGCAGCATCTTACCCTCACCAAGAATGATGCCACAATACAAAGACAAAATGATCAGTTTTAACAATTGGCTTAATTACTGGTGTCATTCTGAGGGGATCCAATGTCTGTCTGCTTGGGATGACATGCTTGACAAGCCATGCTGCTTCGCAAGGGATGGCTTGCACCTGTCACCCCTGGGCTTCCGGATATTGGCCAAGGCTCTTGCCACCCCATAGTGCCTTTTTTAGGCAAGGCTCAAATGACAAACCTACCTCCCTAGAAAACACAAGTGGAAAAAAACTAAGGGTAATGCTTCTCAATGCCAGAAGTCTAAACCTCAAGATGCATGCCCTTGAAGCCCTCCTCAGTATGGAGAACATCGATGACTGTGCAGTGACTGAAACCTGGTTCAAGGCTCCTGACAGCACCCCAGCACTATCAGGTTTTACCTCATATCATGCTTTCCGGCCCCAAAACTTGGACTGAACCACAAAAGGAGGGGGAGTATCCATATTCATCAAAGATACCCACACCTCCAGGTTAGTCGCAACGCACGAAGCATCGGAGACCATCCAGGTGCAACTAACCATAGGCAAAAGTGCCTTACAGTTTGTAGCATGCTACAGACCACCCTCTCAAACTCAGGAACCCCACACAGCCTTCCTGAAGACACTGGAGAGTATGAATGTCTCTCCAAATACCATCATATTGGGAGACTTCAACTACCCAAACATAGACTGGGAACATTACTCAAGCCCCAACACCCTAGCCCAAAGGTTCCTAGAATTCATAAACTCAAATGCAATGGAACAACTAGTCACCATTCCCACAAGAGGAGACAATATACTTGACCTGATCATCACAAACATGGGGACAAAATGCTCCACACCGGAAGTATATCCCTCTTTGGTAAGATCAGACCATAAATTAATCTCACTGGAAATCCACATCCCGCCCCCACCCCCTACACAAAAGACCACAGTGAAGAACTTCTCAAAAGCCAACTTCACACTTCTTAAGACTGAAGTGGTATCCTTCAAGGCCCCTGGGCCAGTGGAAACCACAACCCACACTGCTGAATCCTTTGCAAATGCCTTCTACGGGCACCTTCAAGAATGCATGGATCATGCAATCCCAAATAAAATCAAGACCCATTCCCCCAAAGGCAGGCGCCCGGTCTGGTGGACCCCAGCCATAAACAAACTTTACAACAGGAGGAGGAAGCTACTACATGACAAAGCAAAATCCCTAAAAGGGAAGGCATCTCTGATCAGTACTAGCAAAAAACTACGATCACTCATAAAATCATCCAAGGCCAACTTTGAGAGATAAATCGCAAAAGACACAAAAGACAATCACAAGGCCTTCTTTAGCTATGTTAGAAACCTGGGTGGAAACTCCCAGATATGCTCAGAGTTAGTCCAAAATGACACAAAATACACTGAACCCACTGACATTGCCAACATTCTGGCAGACAGGTTCAGTCAAATTTCTCCTCCCCCTCCCCCCCAAATGGAGAAATAACTATCCCAGCAGAGTGTAGCCTCCCTAACATCTCAGATGCCCAGGTGAGAGCCACCCTCTCTAAAGCTAAAAACACAGCATCAATGGGACCGGATGGTGTCCCGGGCTGTGTGCTACATGAACTCCAAGAGGAACTAAACCCACACATAAGGCTGCTGTTTAATCTTAGCCTTACTACAGGATACGTACCCAAAGAGTGGCGTACGGCAACAGTGGTCCCACTTCACAAAGGCGGTGCTTCTACGGACCCTGGAAATTACCACCCCATAAGCTTGACGAGCCTGGTCTGCAAAGCTATGGAGAGGATCATTATGGAAGTCATAAACAAAGACATTGGGGACCTACAGACATTGGATCCTACCCAATTTGGCTTTGTCAAGGGCAGATCCTGCCTTTTAAACTTGGTCGACTTTTTTGAAACAGTCACTAAGGCCATTGATGAGGGTAAGGCTGTTCACACAGCCTACCTTGACCTTGCAAAAGCCTTTGACACAATACCCCACTCGGGCATCATAGACAAACTCACCAGCTTAAATGTAAACCCATATGTCACAAGATGGGTTGAAAACTGGCTCAAGGACAGAACCCACAGGGTCAGAGTTGCTGGAGCTATGTCAGACTGTAAGCCAGTCACAAGAGGTGTCCCACAGGGCTCAGTCCTGGGACCCCTCTTGTTCAGCATTTATTTTTCTGAGGTACAGGCAAACATAGGAGGATTGTGGCTGACAAAGTTCGCAGATGACTGCAAACTGGGCCATAATTGATACTCCAGCGGACACAAACATCCTTCAGAGAGGCCTCATAGAAATGGATAATTGGTGCCAGAGCCATGGCCTTAAGCTGAACGCCAAAAAATGTATAGTCATACCCTTTGGGAAAAACAAGGTACCCACAAATTACCACATAGGTGGTAATCCATTAAACTGGAAGAGGTAATCAGGGACCTAGGGACCCAGGTTGACAGTAACCTCTCATTTGACACTCACATTGCCAAAGTGGTTAGGAAGACCTTCTATATTGCCCACCTTATCATGAAGGGTTTCACATCTAGATCAAAGGAGGTCATTGTGCCCCTGTACTCTTCTCTTATCAGGCCAATGATTGAGTACAATGCCCCATTTGGGATGTATCTTACCCGACACCTGCAGCAGTTGGAAAGACCCCAAAAGTTCCTCACCAAGAGGATAAAGGGTCTTAAACATATGTCATATGTTGCCCGGCTGAAAAAACTCCAGCTCTATTCAGTCGCATACCGCCTACTCAGAGGTGATCTGTGCCTGACGTACAAAGCTATGTCCAATCCGGAATTAATGGACATGCTCCACCTCAGAAAATCCAAATCCATCAGAGCCATGAGAGCAAGAGACTTAAACCTCAACACAGAAATAAATAGGACATGCTGGAGGGACAGATTCATAACCCAGAGGCTCCCTACACTCTGGAACAGAATCCCAACCCATGTCAGGCAGAGCCCCTCACTAAATCTATTCAAGAGAAATCTTGACGAGTGGATGGGAGATCGTAGGTTTACCCCGGGGGTCATCTCTGTGTCACTACTAGACAGAGGCACAGTAAACTCAACCCTAAAAGGGCGTAGTATTCTCATCCTAAGGGGTGGTGAAAGCCACACACACTCTGGCTAGGCTTATAAATGCCCTAGGGCAGATAGCCTAGTACGAACCTATGAACCTATTGACATTGTCTCTGATTAGCTGGCCACCTACTCCTGCTCATCTTTTGTCTTTTCTGCCATTGGCTCTTTGTCACATGACATTGACATTGTCTCTGATTAGCTGGTCACCTACTTCTGCTCATCTTTTGTCTAGTCTACCATTGGCTCTTTGTCATATGACATTGACATTGTCTCTGATTAGCTGGTCACCTACTCATGCTCATCTTTTGTCTTTTCTGCCATTGGCTCTTTGTCACATGACATTGACATTGTCTCTGATTAGCTGGTCACTTACTCCTGCTCATCTTTTGTCTTTTCTGCCATTGACTCTTTGTCACATGACATTGACATTGTTTCTGATTAGCTGGTCACCTACTCATGCTCACTTTCTGTCCTTTCTGCTAATGCCTCTTTGTAACATGATACACTCCTTAAGAATATATGCATGCTTTGTTCACCCTAGTCCATTAGAATTCTTATTCACCAATTGTGACAATCCTTGTGGGGCACAAACAGATGACAGCCTATGACTAACCTTCTGCCAAACTCCTCAGTGATCTGCATATCCTGGAGCCTTTGCCTTCCATTTTGCATCATGATAAGTCTTGCATGAAATGTAACTCCTGAACTGCTTGCTCTATCACACACATATACCCATGACTGTGACCCAGATGACCTGAGGTTGACCAGTAAACCACAAGTTATGGGAGAAAATGAGTGAGGTGGGAGTGAGCAGGTGATACTAGTGCACCCATCCTGCGGGGACGGAGACAATTCAGTTGACAGTGGTGCTGGCATCTTCTGGTGAAAGAGGTGAAAGTCATGTAACATAGGGGCTGGGAATATATGCCTGAGTTTGCCAAGCCACACTTACACAGTATCCCTCATTTCACATGTACTAAAGTGTACATATGTACTGAGAGGGTTTACCGTGCACTTGTTTTGACAAGCATTCACTTCAGCTGCCAGATGAAGGATTATGCCATCAAAGAGAAAATCCACTAATGGTTGGATGACATCCTCCCCTGAAACTGGCTCTTGCCCCTATAAGAAAGGGAACAAAAAGCATGCCTATAGTAAGGAGGTATTGCTGGTCACCATGCCTGAGAGGATAAAAAGGACCTAAAAAAGCATGACCAATGAAATCACTGCTGCTAGCTGCAGCAAGCCATCCAACTAACTTGCAGAGTCTTGAGGTAATTTTGAAATATTTTAGCCCTGTCACTGTCCATACATATTTGGACTTCATGCACCCAGAAGTAGCCTCTCTTTTGCAATATATGAAGAAATGTGACTGTGCAGTTGCCTGTGTCTTCCTCCAGTATCATCTGTGCATCCAATCATATGGATCTGATTCATTTTCCATTCAAGTTTCAAAGTAGTAGAATATGTAGGTAGGACTTCTTTTGTGTATCCTACCGGATCCATGATGTGTAGGAATGGAGTCCTCACTATAACTGAGATAATTGAGGTTACTTTTCCAAACATGTACACTGCAGGAGACATCTGGGGAGGGAGAGGAATGACAGGACAACCTGTATTCACATATGTTTGGGGTGCAGGTGGGGTGCCATGTCCTTGGAGACCACATTCTGTCCAGGTTCTGTAGTGGAGACTAGAAACATTATCAATGACAACTTGTTACAAATGTCACCTTAAATGTTACATCACTCATGGAGGTGAATGATATTACCATGTGGCTCCCACTGCTTGCCCACCCATTGGCTAATAAAGAAGTTTCCCCAGGGGAGTATGCTAGGTTTTAAAGTGACCACAACATGATGGCTGCCTGGATAATATCCATACTGCAACTAAACTGAAATGATGTATCAGATGGTCAGGAGATGTGTGGATCAAAAAATATTATTTCATGTATACCATCAGCTATCCTTGAGTTATTCCTTTATGATCTGTTCTACAGATTATTTAACTTTCCTGTTAGGCTTCTATTTTTTTCTTTTAGTGCTTCTGTATCACTATTCATTTTTACATTATTTTTTATACCTATTTCTTCTTGTTTCATCTTCCATATTTTCAGTGCTTCTGTTTCTCCTATAAAACATTTATTTCAAGGTCTTGCTGTGTGAGTCAGGCCTGCAGCACATTTGTCTCCTTGGAAATTTCACTAAGTACTCGTCAACGGTTATTAATATATCTGTTCCTCCTCCTTGTCCTTCTCTCAGGGCTTCGTCTCGTCTCTCTGCCTCATATGTTATTAAGTATTCTTGTTTCACTTACAGCCTACAGCAAAGTGAGGGAAGTAGGAAGATGCTGGTCTACATATATAAATGTGTATCCAGGCTGGGCACATTAGTATAAGGTCTACATAGCAGTACGCATCTTGAAACTTCTGCTCTAGCTTGGCATGTTTTTATTCCAAATATGTTATGCAGAAACTTGGATGGTGAGGGAGCAGTTCATCTAAATTTAGAACAACTGTTTGTAGCAGCTGAGAAACATCTTCCAGCAAGCCCAACAGAAAAAAAATATATGCAGGGTCCTGAGAGCACATTTTTGTTCCTGTATTTTGACTTTTATGGAACATTAAAAATCATTATATATACTTGGTATATAACTGCCAAACTTAATGAGAACCACAACAAGATGTGGCTTTGGAACTACATGCCTGTGAGCTTTCATTACATTTGTTTTCATGTAGTCAGCTTTGCTTCTTTGCAGGAGGTGCACAGATGGAGTTTTATTGCTCTATTATATGTGCAAAGGAAAGACACCATTACTTATGTCAGATTATAGTTCAGTAAAGCCATAGTTGCCTTTCTGATGGAATTTTTATAACAGCATGGGACTAATTAAATATTTCAATTTTCAGAGTAAACTGTCTACATTACATAAAGCTGTGTAGGGGTTGCAGTCTGCTCTTGCCACTTCTACAGTTACGTAGAATTCATTGCATGCTTTCTTACCCACGACATATGACAAATGTTTATGAGATCTGTAAACAATAACAAACTCTGTTTAGTCAGTAATATTGTTATAAAGTGAGATCTAAAAGTGGAAGCAAACTGTCTCAGTTGGACCATGACTTGGACACATATAACACCATCCCAAGCCATGGTCAGTCATTGAAAATCATTTTTTGCATCCTTACTCGGTGGTGTGCTATGTAATCTATTTATGATTTCAGTATCATTCACATTCGCAGGACGTTTAGATAAACTAGCACAAGATGACATGCACATGGCTGACTGCTCATGTAGCATCTACTGTAACAGAACCTAATCACAATGCATTCCTTCAAAAGAGAATGAACCTGTGATGACACTGTAAGCAAAGGGCTCTTTGTTATTCTATACAAATGTTTAATAGAATGTCAACTACACAGTGACCTATGCGGTGTTACTTCCATGCCAGATGACTATCACATGGGCAGAAAATATCTTAAGTTAAAATACAATGTAAATGCATTATAAGAGTTGCACTGCAGTGTATAACTAAATAAACAGCAAAAATGACAAAAACCTTATTATGACTCCTTTTTCTATTTAAAATCAGCAGTTCCAGTGCATTCCAGTCTTTTTATTCTCTCATATAATTTGTTTTCTCTTTTTATTTTGATCCATTTTATGCTGAAAAAAACATCAGACATAGAACATTTATAAACAGAAATCAGTGACTAAATGATATTTGTAGCACAAATAGTAGAGTAAATTGGTATTTTAAGATATATGTCAAGAGGAATTAAACACGCATGTGTACTTTTACGTAATCATTTCCAGCAGTCATTATAAATAAACCTGAACTTCAATACACACACACACACACATGTATATTTATATATACTGAAGTTAATCAAAACTTCAGTAAATCAAGCATATAAATATTAACAAAAAAAATATATAGGAAAAAACCCCACTCGTTCTAAAAAGAAAAGTGTGTTATATGCTTTGGTGATCCAGAAATTGATAAGCAGAAGTCCCAAGACATAAATTCAGAGCATTTAAGTAAAAAAACAGTGTTTTTGCGGGTGGGAGGGCTGCACCCCTATGTGGGAGGCTGCATCTCCCACCCCTGCTACTCAAATATAACAACTCTGAGACTGCACAATAGTGGGACCAAGGAAAGACCATATTCCCCAACCACAGTGTCATAATGATCTTGTACCAGTATCAAATGCTTTCTTGTCAAACAAATTAAGTAGGCAGGAAAGATGTTGACTAAACTACCAGTCGACTAACTTTTGGGTGCACATGTACACACACACACCCACACACACACACACACACACACACACACACACACACACACACACACACACATACATATACATGCATATTACTGTATTTTACTAAGAAAAAAACTCCAAAAAAGAAGTAGAAGGAAGAAAATAGATGCACAAATTCCAATTAATTCGTATTAACAAACAATTATTAAAGTATTTTACTAAGACAATGCTCAGTTGTGACAGAGCTCTCTGGATTGGTCTTATATGCATTCTCTGTGGAACTCTTAGTTGTTTTTTTTTAACTTAAACACACACACACACACACACACACACACACACGCACACACGCACACACGCACACACGCACACACACACACACACACACACACACACACACACACACACACACACACACACACACACACCACACAGTCATCATTTATACATTTTCTTTAGATTGTGCCTTTTTTAAATTCAGTGGCTCAAAGCCAGAAGGACTATTAGTCTGATTAAGTATTGCCCACATTAGAGATTTGCTTGACCAGGCATTTAATTTAGTGTCCATGACCGATGTCACCAGTAGATGCAGTATTCGGTTATGACATTCAGTGTTCAGTCCATCAGTGTATCATAAAGTAAGTAAAAATGGAAGTTCTGGTTCATTTTTATACAGCCTTTCATGGCACTGAGGATTGATGAAGCAAAAGACCATCTATGACTGAAAAATCTATGGTTTCAATGACAACTGCTCAGACTGTAAGCTTTTCAAAAGCCACAAGATCAAATCTAATTTTTGAAAAGTCAGTTAACCTGCCTTATCCTAACACTATCTCCTTCCTAACTGTTGTTGTTGTGTCTTTTGGCTTTTCCCGGTTAGGGGTTGCCACAGCGGAATTCCGGTCCGCTAATGATTGGCAGTAGATTTTTACGTGCTGGGTTGCCAGCCCTGACGCACAACCTTCAATGAAGGTACGCCCATTCACGCATGTCTCCACCCAGAAGATGCTCTAGCTGAGAATTGAACAGGACGGTTGCTAATTCCAAATCCTTGTTCCTAACCCCACCTCAAACCCCAACTCTGACCATAATGTCATTGAATTCAACAAGTACTGTAATACTGACATTTGACCAGATGACATTTCAAACAATGTAACATTCACAGAAATGAAACTGTCTTTCAGTACAGCATTCTCAGTAAATGACTATTAGACAAAAATAACTCCATCAATCAGCTGTCAAAACAAGCTGCATTTGAAAAAGAAGTAATAGATACTATGCAGCAACCAGACCATATGGACATTCACTGAAGCATCTGAACCAGGAAGTAGATGATACACATAGCAACAGAATAGTCATGTGCTAACAGCAGGAAGAGCTGGGTGGCCTAAACATGTACGAGTTAGCCAGGCTCTACAGCCTGCCAGCAAGGAATGGAAAGAGAGGTAACACAAGCATACTGTTAATGCTGATATTCCCTTTCCTGACATTCCACCACAGGACCTAGAAACATGCACAATCATAAAGCTTCTGAAATACTTGAAGACTTGTTTAATTTCTTGGGTCTTTTAGCAGATCTGGTTTAAAATAATATGAGCAGCCTGCAATGCTTCCCAGAAACTGTTTATTGAGTTTTTGTGTTTGTTTATTAATTAGGCACGTTGACTCATTTAGTGGCCGCCTAAATTATAGGGGTTATCTGGACACAAGGAAATGAGGAAATTGGAAAGAGAGGCAAACCACAAATAAAAACATACTGCCAAAACCCAGATAAGTTAGCTTGAGAAACCAAAGAAAACATCTTTCTCCTGGTTCTGTGGTGGTCCAGAAATTGATAAGTTCTTGCTTGTACACAGCAAATAGCAAGATTACAATTAGGAAAGACAGGATATGCATGTTTCTGCTGGTTTAATTTCTCCAAGACATTTGGATTATTAATACTATGATAGGAATAGACCCCATTCCTTAGTCAAAGAATGATTAAAGTTCATTAAGTTAGTACTGTTTCAGTCTTTGATGTTAGCCAAAAATAGTCTTCACAGCACTAGTAATGTGTCCAGAATGGATTCCTTCTGCAATTTATATGGAGTTATATCTATCGGTAGCATATCTAAATATGACTGTAAATTCTTTTTTTATGAGACCCATTGCTCCTACTACTATTGGAACTGTCAGGGGATCTCTCTTCCACATTGCCCTTGTTTTTGCTTGCAAATCCTGATATTTTCTGATTTTTGTGTCCCTCTGTGTGTAAGACAGTGTAATCACTGGGTGTCTTAATTTCAATCACCAATGCTACTTTTATCTTCTTTTCATGGACTACTATGTCTGGTTTTCTCACGTCTATTTTTTGAACTACTGGTAATGGGCGACCCCAAGTGATATAAATTCATCATTTTCTATAATGCTTTGTGACTCATGTTTCCAGTGCTTCTCATCTACTTCAGTATTATAATGTCTGCACAATCCCCAATGCATTAATCTAATCTTACTATTAATCTTATTATGCATTTCAGTATACAGGCCCTCTGCCATTAGTGTGTCCCACCCAACAACAAGATGTGCGACTGTTTCTAGTTCTGTTTTACAGAACCTGCATTTGTGTGTTTCTCTTATATGTTCAATGGACTTTGTAAACTAATGTGTACATAGTCCACTATCCTGGGCAGCCAACATTAACCTTTTATCTTTTGATTTAAATTCACCTCTCTTTAATTACTCCTGTGTCAGACCTTGATTGACATGAGTTTGTTTCAGGAGTTTTCCGTACTTTCCACTATATTTATGCCTTTTCCACATTTCTTGCCTTCTCATCTGTTCCTTCTCCTTATATTCTTTCATTTTTTAGCACATTCAGTTGCTGCCTGATTTTTGTCTACTTCAGGTTTGACTTCAATTCCTGCTTGACACCAACATGCTTCTGCTAAACTAAGCAGGGAAATTATCTTAGACTTGTTCTCCTCATGTTTTAAAAATTTATGGTGAAGTCAGCAGATATGTATGCAGTCCTACTACTGCAGATCTATACATGTACTCCATTTTGAGAAGGCCTGTACCTCCTTCAGAATGACAAATGTATAATCTTGGTATACACTGTTTTTTATATATATTTGGTAAGCATGAAACATTTGTCTTGTTTTCCTGTCAGCTGATCCAGTACCTTTTGGGGTCAGTCAATCACCCTAAAACTGTAAGTTAGAACAGGAACAGCATATTGGTTTATAGCTTGGACTTTGTTCCTAAATGTCAGGGCCGTTTTCAGTATTAATTTTAGTCTTCTAAAATACTCCTTGGGTTTTGTTAGCATTTGTTCATGTTTTATTGTCGATTTTTCAACAGTTCCAAAATATTTATACACTTCCTATGGCTCAAGTTGCTTTATATCACATTCCTGTCCAAGACTGATATTTTCTTGGTGCTGAAGCTTTCCTGGTTTAAATGTTGCTTTTGCACATTTATCAAGTCCAAATGACATTCTTATATCATCTGAACATTTTGACCATTTGCAGTTGTGCTTTCACTTCATACATCTCACCCTCTTGCTGCAAAAAATCTGGACAAAGCCTGATAAAAAGGGGGGAACAAAGGGCCTAAAAATAGGGACACATTTTAAATATTGCTTTTATAAACTTAGATAGTTGCTAGAATAACAGGATTTGTGTTACCATACATTTTCTGAATGATATGAAGTCTGATACTCAAATGATTGTCATGATTTGTTGACTTTAATCCTTAAATCATCCCAATGATTTGTCAAAAAAAAACACAAATTTTATGAGGGACAGATCAAAAATATCAGGCAAAAATATGGACATTCTGCGAAAATCTGTACAGTTGAAAGGTATAGCTCCTTGTCTAATGAACTATAGTTATAAATCATCCACAAAAAGAAAATGAGAAGTCTTTACACTTTGTTGTTTTCTGGGTGCCAAACTGTAACCATGACCTAGTCTGTTAAATAGACAGATTAATGGGTTAAGGGAAAGACAAAAGAGCAGCGGTGACAGTCACCCTGAAATATCACCAGTGGCAGCTGGTGACTTCAAATCAAAGGGGGGCTGCAGGAGACAGCTGAATGGGTGAGGTCAATGGGAAGGGGTGCGGCCAACTAGAAAGGGGAGGAGCTATGCTCAAAACCACAAAAACTAACTAAATACACTGCCCTGGGTGCCAAACCGTCATTATGAGAGTCCAATCAAGACAAAATGAAGTGCAGAAGAATAAAAATATTTCAATGCATTGGCTGCATGACAGCTTATTTAATATCTAGATGGAAACAAAAAGGTTGTGAGGCATGAAAAATAAATTACTTTTTAAATACATTAATGGAATGCCAGTCAAAATCAAGTATAAGAAAAACAAGCAGCACTCAACTCAAACCACTTCTTGCACTGGAGTTCTAATTATAATTTATATTCAGCTTTATTAAAGTACCAAGTAACATGCTGAAAGTAGAAATCTCTGATGCCCCCACTTGTAAAAATGTTTCTTATCCAAAAAAAGTCCTGCTGCCTGACAACTATCTACTTGTTTCATGGGGAAAACATGATCAAAGTAAAAAAATGAAAAGCAAACAAGAAATAAGCTCAAGATACATTGATTAAAAGGATTACTGTTCAGGTTATGGACCACACAATTGGCATTCTGTTTAGTTTACGGGTAAAGCCTGGAGAGATGACTGGAAGTCTCCCAGTGTAATGAGCTTCTTAAAATAATGTAATCCTATCCTTTATTACAAATACTATCATATGCATTTCAATACCTGAGGCCTATACATTATCTAGTTAAGTATTCTCTACATGGCAACAACAGAAAGGCTTTCAATGTTGGCAATTCTTTAACAGTATGCTTATTAAAGCTTACTTGCATCTTACGATCTCAGCCAAGCTTACCTGATGATGGTCATTAAAGTATTGCTACTTAAACACAGAGCAACAGGCACTTTGAGTAATAAGCATAAATCAACAGTACAAAAATATGACAGAAACCAGACCACTCTGCAAAAATCAAGGACAGATGAAAAGCCACTCTAGTACTTGTGTCTACCTTGGATGGGGGGGGGGGTACTCTGCACATTTACACTGCATAACTACTCATCGCCTTGCTTCGACACATCCAGAGTCACTACATGGAGGAGTGGGGTGCAACAAGTATGTCATAATTTGAAATGTCTCTGGCTGACTGTGATGGCCCTGACACATTTGTCATAACTCTCAACCTCAGAGCAAGAAATCTGGACAAAGCCATACAAAGAAGTGAGACAAAGGGCCAAAAATAAGGACAATTTTTAAAATATTGCTCTTATAAACTTAGAAAGATAGTAGAATAGGTCTTGCATTAATATGAATTTTCTGAAGGGTATGAAATCTGAAACTCAAATGTCTGTCATTATTTTCTAACTTCAGTCTTTAATGATTTGTCACTAATTTGCCAAAACCCCCCACAATTTTATGAAAAATGAACCAAAAATGTGATGTAAAAATATAAAATAGCCACACAATACAGCTGGGAACCTGTCAAAGAAGGGACACTTTAATATTAGTACTGTTAACTTGAGTAGCTGACAAAATAACAGAATCTACATGCATTTCTGAAATAAAAGTAATCTATAACTCTGATTATTACAGTTATTTCTTAATTGTAAACCCTCCATGTTTTCTTCCAAAAGTGTTATTTTGCGGAGGGATTATTAGGGGAAGAGCAACATTTTGAGCCAAAATCAGGGACAGTTGAGAGGTTTGGCTATGCCTAATTCTATAAAGCAATTTATTTGCATGTACCTCTCAACCTGTTAATGCAATAAATCTGGACAAGGCCAAATATATTGGGGGAACATATAAACAGTACTAAAAATTGCTCTTGTATAAACTGAGACAGTTGATAGAACAACAGGTCTTACTTTAGCATGCATTTTTCTGAAGGTTATGAAGTCTGAAACTCAGTGTATCATTATTTAGTGACTTAATTCCTAAATGATTTTGCCAGAAAAGAAAAACACAAATTTTATGAGGAACAAACCAAAAACAAGAAGCAAAAATCTATTCATTCTTTGAAAATCTGGACAGTTGGGAGATATAGTTCAGCTGGGGCTGTCTTTAAGTTTGCCGCCCTTCCCCCTCACAAAATCATGGAGCCTCCCCCTGCAGCCATTCCAATGAACCATTACTTGGCTATTTCACTCCATTTACCATAAACACTAACATGCATACTGATTTACTTCTATGATGATTTGGACTTCATTTGAAAGTTTTATTTTGCATTTTACAGCACAAACACTAACAAACTTAGCATTAAAACTTCTCTGCCCTTGAAACTCACATTCATTGAAACAGCATTGAAACCCACATTCAAAGAAAATACATTTTACCAGTGGCAGATAAAGATTAATTCTGGGCTGTTTTCAAATCATAGACCCCTTGCATATGAAACATACATGTGCTCTTTGATACACCTTCCTATTGTTTTGAACATTTTTTCCAGTAAACAATGAAACAAAATGCATGCACCAATAATGACAAAACTGCCCAGTTCAGAACATTTCCATCATGTCTACTCAAACTTCTACAGTCCACCATTATCAGTAAATATACACAATTCTACAGTCCACCATTATCAGTAAATATGCACAATTTTACAGTCCACCATTATCAGTAAATATGCACAATTCTACAGTCCACCATTATCAGTAAATATGCACAGTCTCTGAAGAAGTAAAAAAGTCATCTAAATAATTCCACATTAAATAAATCTGTAACTAATGAAGAGGTTGCTGCTAGCAAACACCTTTATATTTCATGGTTTCATCGAAAAATAAACCATCTGATGCCCCTGAGGAATAAATTGCCTATATTACATTAAAAATGATAAGCTAGTAATATTGCAATAGGAAATGGATGGCAAACTGATAACAGGCTCATATTTAGTATCTTAACTTTTTCAGTATGGCAGCATTCACCTCTTGTGGGAGTAGAACCAACAACCTTCTGCTTGGGCCATCCTTTCCCCTGATTCTGAGAGTCAGGTAATAGGGAGTGGCTCACACTGATATTCCTGTAGGACAACCTACCCTCTTCTTATGCAAAGGACCCCCATTCCTCCTTGGTGACTTGCCAAGCTCCACAAATGTGACTTTCCAAAGGAAGATTTGGCAGGTGCCTTATGGCCTCACAGTCTGCTTAGGCTCATACTCCATGGGTGAGGCACCTCATGTTCCTGCTGGGTGTCACCAAAGTGGCAGTCTTGAATTACCTCCCTACTCCCCAGGATAGGCAAACCAGCAGTGGACAGTCATGCCAGTCTTACTCAGCTAGCGGGTACCCGAGCTGGTAATTGAACTTAAATAGCCTACAACATAGTCAGAATTTTATTCTTCCTTGCCATGGAGACAACATCTCCAATAACTTTTGAGTTAACCATTACTGTCACTTCACTCTCAGAATTGCTTTCCTAAACAGTGGATGTCTGCTGAGTAATACTGGTTTGTATAACTGATGTGTTGCTGCGACTCCATGCTAGGTATTGAAGACAAATGGCTAAAACCAAGCTGCTCTTCACCCTTTCCAAATAAAAGGAGTAGATTTTGAATAGGATTCAGAAGATGGGCACTCTTGATGAGTGTTTCCCCTTAATCTACTTTTAGAAAGAGCGCTCCAAACAAAATCTTCATAAATAATTAATTAGGTGGTTTGCCATGCTGTGGTAAACTTCAACATTTTTATTTTTATGGTTTATTTTATCATTTGCTGTGATCCGTGTCTGAGTGTTTTTAAGTAATGCTTATAATGCTGCTTGGTAGATAAGCACATAAATAAACTTGAACTTGTACAGTCTTTCAGTGCTGAGAATGCCAGCGGTCTTAGTAAACTGACATTTATGGCTGGTTGAGGAACAATGAATTAAAATATAGTACTGTAAACCGATGAAATGTGATCGCCACTGTGCTACCTCTGTATTAGTTGTGCAAAATTATTAACATGCACTGGAAATGTCAGCATGTGGCTGTGAGTTGAAGGGGAGCCAGACATGTGGCCCAGCACTGTTAAGTTGTACTAGCCTGGCAGTTTATCTCCTTTAGCACATATTTCAGTATCATTATTCTGCACTAATGGGTGGGATCTCAAACCATGATTGCTTAAAAAGTAAACCTTTTTCTAAGTGGTCTGCCATCTTCTCACCTGTCAGGGTTCAGGAAAAGATGTAATACCTCAATCACCCTGGTCTCATTGATACTCAAAGTCTTTCAGAATGTGTTTATTGCCTTTCATACTGGTGCTGTATCTCTATAGAACCCAGAGTTATGTGCTGATTCACAGTTCACTATGCCTCTGGAGGTCTTTCCTGTATAACGTGAAACACACAATTATAGGTAGTTTAATGTTGCACCAGTTTACCTGTCTGTATATCCTTTGGATGTAGTAGAAACCAAAGGCTGTGAAGAACTCAGACAAACATAGCCACACCACAGCTATGAATTAAACTGGAGAACCTAATGCTGTGAGGCAAGAGTATAAATTACTGCATCGCCAAGACAAAATATTGAATATCATATCACTCTTTCACAAGCAGTAGTTTCAATAAGTGGGAGCAGGCAAAATGCAGGCATAGTGGAAAAATCCCTCTATTAGAAGACTTCAGATTTTTTATTAACTACCATCTACTTTTACTTTTAAACATGCATTTGTGCCTGTAGAGAAAAGCAGACCACTGAAACTCTGACTGCTGCAATGCAGATGATGTGTGTAGCCAGATTTATTTAACACAGATGCCAACACATTCTGCAGAATGTTTCTTGGAAAACAGTCTGTGCTGCATTTGGCTGGCTTTAAATGTGATTGAATTTCTGTTGAAAACCACTTTTTCTATACTATGTTTACCTGAAAACATGTGCAGAGCTGTGTAGTAATGAAAAAGGTATACTAAAAATCTTTTTATTCATTTTATCTCACACTTTCTACTCAGGTCTCTTTATTAAGTCTGGAATTCAGTTATTTTTTATCAGATGTATGCCTTTAATTATATATTGTATTTTGTTAACTATATATGTAAGCTGATATTTGAGTAGCTGATGCTTACAAAAGAAACAAAAAACAAAGCAAGTCCTACAGCAGACTCAGACAGGACCCATCTGGAAAGATCCTAGCTACACAGAAAGATCAATACCAAAATTAGGTAACTCGTCTTTTATCGGTGCATCATAGGAGATGTACAGATCCCATCCCCAAAAACAATAAAGTAAAATAAAAGTGCTTTGTTGCACTGGGCCATGAATACACAAAGTGATACACCATTGTTTAATAATGTATTGAAGCCAACATTTCAGAGCGTAGTAGGTATAGATGTTTCTCATTGTTATTTGTGCTCATCAGTATAAATGGAAATTCATGCTGTGTTTTGAAGAGCCTTACTAAGAAGCCTCATATAGGTTTGCCTTAGAGGCAGACACAGAGGCACATTACTGAAACATTTATTTTTTTCAGTGAGAATTTGCACGTATCCCATGATGCTTTATTAAACGGAAGTTTTCTAATAAGTTTGTACAGACAGGTTTATTTTTTGCTAGGGTCTTTTGTGGTTGGATCCCCTATATATTTGCCACTGTGACATATAACTTTCTTTAAACCCAGATCCTGCACTCATGTCTAAGACTGTGTGACCTTAGAGCAATAATAATTAAGTAGTAGTTGTAGTCGGGGGCACAGACATCTATGTTTGGTGTGCAGGGATGCTTGCCATGAACCATATCTAACAGAAGATGAGCTCATTGTCTTTAGCATTCATTTTAGTTTGTGGCAATATTCTAAAATACTGATGCTGTGCTTGTAAACATTCCAGTCTCAAGATTGTCCATTCCATTGCAGATAAACACCCGATTGTAGCACGCTGTCATCAAGGACCATAAAACGATAACTAACATGAATGACAGATGGTGGTGCCATCCACATCTTTAGACAACATAAAGCCAACAGCTTCAAATTTCCAGTTATTCCTTTTTGCAGAGCATTAAAATAGAAAGGAAACAAACTGCTTGTATCAAAATCTATAGATTAGTTATATTTTCAGGACTATGCGGACATTGATGTTGTTCCCTTCTTAATACCTGCCACTTATTAACCCATTATGTGCTAACAGACAGCCTTCTCTAGTTTTACTATTTACCCCATGCTAAGAAATCTGTTAACAGCTCAGCAGTCCGAGTCTTGACATGTCTTTTTTCAAGCCTCTATTTACAGATATAAGAAACACACACACACACACACACACACACACACACACACACACACACACACACACACACACACACACACAGCCCTTCACCTACCTGACCGAAAAGCAAGCCCAGTAATGATCCGACTGACCGACCGAACAGCAAGCCACTGACTGATCCAAGCAAGCCCAGCGACCAAGCCACAGATCCAAGCAAGCCCAGTGACGATCCGACTGACCGACCGAACAGCAAGCCCACAATCCAAACACCTACCCGAAGCCCGTGCAATGAAACAGTCCTGCGACAGCAGCTCAGTCCTCCTCATTGGTCCTGACTGCGGCTGAAGCAGTCCGGACCTCCTCTGTTCTGTGCGGTCGTCACCGCACAGATTCCTGGTACCTCACAGCAATGATTGCTGGGTACCTATGTGTCCATATCAGGTCTGCTGGTAAAGGCAGTCTTTGTTTTTATGTTTACAGATTTTTTTTTGTTATTTTCTAGGTGGGAGGGCTGCAGTCCGGCAGTTCGATAGGACGAGCCTCCCCTGAATATCACTCTTTGATAATAATTTGTCCATTCTCATGGCTTACTGTAAAGTGGTTTGTCATTGTTTCATGGTCACTGTAATGTAATTGATCAATGTATGTTGTATCTTATACATCTGGAAGCTCTCCTTTATCCATGAATATGGGATGCTGTTAAATGGTTTTTGTAATCTATACATGCCATACTTAGCTTTCTCCCCTTTGTACAATTATCCATTATGACTTTATTTAACAGCAAAAGATCCTTTGTTCCACATGACTTTCTTTTGTTACCCTTTTGTTCTATTACAATAATTGAGTTTTCTTCTAAATGACTATAAACTCTGTTGGCATAATTTCCAGTATATAGTTTATACATTGTCAGGAGGCAAGTTATTGGTTTATAGTTTTTAGGACAGCTTGCAGGTATATTCTTGAGGAGGAATATAATTGTTCCTGTTGTTAACCAGGTCAGTGTCTGTTCGGGATGTGCATATAAGAAGTTCTTACTCAGGGCAAAATTTTTGTGTAAAGATGTTAATATGTTTAGCCAAAAGTTAGGTATGCATCTGGGCCTAGGGTTTTCCATTTAGGAGCTTTTCTTAGTTTTGTTTCAATTTTGCTGTTGTTTTATTCCATTTCATATCCTGTAGTTTTAAACTTTTTACTCTTTCTTTTACTTCTTCTATCCACTCAGCATCTTTATTATGTTCCACAGTACGATACAGTGTTTGTGAAGTGAAATTTAGGTTGTGATATCCGGTCTTTATGAAGTGAAATTTAGGTTGTGACATCCACTGTAGCATGTACACTTATGTTTTGCCTGTCTCATATACTGCATTGTTACAAATTATTTTTTTTTCGGTTCCCAGAAAGTCTGATATCACTTATTCTGGAAATGTATAATTGCATGCAGTTTTTGAGGTGAATGATATTGGTGCAGGAACACTGAGGACCTGTTACAACAAATATAGATGTTTTAGCAGTTGTGATTTTTCTTGTTTCTGCTCTACTTAATTTTTTGCTGGGTTTTGCTGAGCTGGAGGTGAAGCAGCAGGGAGGCTGAGATGGATTTTTCTTTGATTCAAATGCAGGTGCATCACCAGAATGCTGCATCTGGTGCATGGAAACACCTTCTCATTGCTGTGATGTATGCTTTTTCTTCATCATTATGCAGTTAGCATATTTAAGTAAGGGATAAGGGCTATAGTGACAGTGCCCCTACTGTCTGCAAAGACAATTCTTTTGACATTTGTGTACTAGCCATGTTGATGTCTTAATTTTACTGGCTTCAGTGCACATGTATGTAATGTTTTGGAATAAATCCTTTAGTTGAGATTAATGCATTTTAATTTCTGATTCAGACCGGAGCTCAGTCCTAAGTCATCTGCTTTCCTTACTGACACTTACTCAGCTGGTAATTATTGCGATGGCCGTGCCCTGGCCCAGCAATCAAGGAGCCTCAATCCTTACCACTAACACCAGGGAGGGTGTCTCATATAAGAGGAAAGGATAACAAATGCACACAGTAAAGTACAATTTCCCTTAAGTGCACACAGAGATCACAGCCAGTCTGGGGCTGGTTGCTCCCTTGCTCCCCAGGTCCCCAATAAGACTCCCCATGGCACAGCTATAGGGTCCAGATCTTAGCCTAGCTCCAGTACCCTCTCTGTCCCACCAGTGCTTCGTGTTCCTGCCCAGGTAGCTGACACACCACGCACACTTTAAGATAAGTATTTATATAAATTCCAAGAAACTCCTGGGAAGGCTGACACAGATTCACCAGCTGTGCCCCTTTACCCAGACTATACGGTAGTAATTACTGCCACCACCAGCTAATACTTATCACCTACCCAAAGGCCCTTAAAAGGGTGTCCAATTATTACTGTGCAATATTATTATCCAATTGGTAAGTGTGACTAATCAGTCTAAGGCTTATTAGAGTGGCCTTGTACAATAAACTCTATAAATATGCAATGTACTCTAGAGCTTAACTTAACTCTACACAAACCAGTCACAGAGAAAAGGTTTTTAAATTATTTAATAATAAATAATTAAAACACAAGACAATACTACTACACCACAGTGCTATCCAAGAGTTCAGAGATCACACAGAAACTTAAAACAATACAGTAGGAAAGTTCTGATATAACAGAAAAATGCTTAAATCTAATCTTTATAGTCCTAACTATTTCTACAAGAAAACATACTTCTAAAGTAATTTACTTTCACAGAGCAAGGCAGTGCTGAGGTTGAATATCAAGACAGAATGCTGACAGTCACTCTCTCTCAGCATTAGTTTAAAATCACTAACATTCCTGCTGGGCCCTCCCAGTTACATCATTTTGACACTTACATTATTTTGACAGTCTGGAGTTCTCATTTCAACAGGCTACATTATTTAACACCTGCTCAGGAAACTACAACAATAAAAGACATTTCACGTGTACACTCTAGTAATTATTCCTT
The DNA here is from genome assembly GCF_019279795.1 of Protopterus annectens. NCBI lineage: Eukaryota > Metazoa > Chordata > Ceratodontiformes > Protopteridae > Protopterus > Protopterus annectens. The sequence continues at coordinate 119,966,088 of NC_056751.1, read as the reverse complement.
AAGTTAAAACAATAGAAAGAATGTGTTCAGCTAGCCTCTTCAGCACCACTACCTAGATCAAAGGACAGATTTGAAATAATTTTAACTTCAAAAGAAAGATTTGAAATGCTCGGCTTAGTTTTCCTTACAGCAGATGGCAATATTGCTACAATCTAGAAGTTTAACATTTTACAGTGTTTTCTTTCATTTAAGAAACAAGCCTGTATTTTACATTTACATTTACAACTGATAGAATTATGTATCAAATTCTGGCAGCCTTCACCCCTTCTCTACCAGTCTTTACAATTACTATGAAACTCCGTGCAGCAGGAGGAAAAGTCAAATTTTGATGAGAAATAAATACAGAAGAAAGGAAGACAACAGTATTCTGGCTAACATATAAGTGGTGTTTTTAGAATATTGTACTACACTATCCTTTCCAGTACAGGGTGAGTGACTTGCACAGACACACAGACTCTGCAATTGATGGCCTTTGGAATGAAACTCAGGCCAAGACTAAAGGATGAAGCTTGGTAGCACTTAATTATAATCTGTGTGCTTTACTAACAAAGCCAAAGCTATTAATGTTTCTTTAAGGGACGTTAACAGCCAGCTTTTAGATATATCAGATGATTGCTGTGCAGCCCATTCTGAATACATGCAAAGAGTGGCTGATAAACCCAGTTGAATCTTTGAGGTCATTGTCTCTTTGGTGTGAGAATACAATCTGCTGAAACAATATTTCAACTCTGGACCATACCTCTTAACTGTCCAGATTTTCTAGACTGTCCATTTTTGCCTCAAATGTTTGACCTGTTTCTCATAAAATTGTGGTTTTCTGGCAAATCACTAGCAAATAAGTGAGGACTGAAGTCAGAAAATAATGGCAGACATTTGAGTTTCAGACTTCGTATCCTTCAGAAAATTCATGCTAATGCAAAACTTGTTAGTCTATCAACTTTTTAAGTTTGTAAGAGCAATATTTAAAAAGTGTGCCCATTTTTGAGTCTTTGCCCCCCATCATTAGTGGCTTTGTCCAGATTTCTTGCTCTAAGAGATTGAGAGGTATGCTCTGGACAGTATACTTCCCTAACAACAGCTAAAGCAACATAAACATTCTCTGCCTCCCCAATAAATAAATAAATAAATAAACTTCTGAATGAAATTTTGTTTTGAGATTTAACCAAACAATACAGAGTGATGTTATACCTTCAGCAGTCTGGCAGTTAGTTGTATGATTATATCAAAATGAAAGAACAGAGCAGGACATGTTGCTGTTCTCCATTTATAGTCATACTCCCCCAATGGCCACTGTGTGATATTCCAACAATATGCATCTAAAGACAGATAACTGCTGGAAAAGACCTGGCTGGAAGACTGATGCCTGCCTCCAGCTTTATATAATTTATATTACGAATTTCTGTGAGGAAAATCCTGCTAATCAAGCATCACCTGCTGTGGTGAGTGTTCTCAAACAATACTTTAGTCTCTGCACATTTTACTAACCCATCTAGCCATACCTTAGTGGACAATGCTGACTCAGTGCAAGAAGTAAATATTCTATGGTGTTCATGAAATCCATTTAACACACATGAAACATTACAGATATTCATAAAAATAAGCATTTCAGGATTTGGCTAATTTTATGGCTGTACTGCTTATGAAGTACATTGAAACAACTCTGAATATCCTCTCAGAAAGACTCGAGTAATAATAAATGGAGGCAAGACAAGCAGTTCCAAAATTTAGAAATGAAAATATTCTTTGGAAGAACAATCACAATAAACATTAAAAATCATGACCAAGTGTTTATTAACAAGTAGCACTAAGATATTAAGAGTATTTAAAATAATTGAAGAATGAGGCAAAGAATACAATGGCAACAGAGTAACAACATACAATCTAGAGTTGTAAAAATAATCATGAAGAATGTGATTCACAGTTCCTTTGTTATGGGACTGATATAAAAAAATTCTCCTAAAACAGACGAACAGTGATGGAGTAATGTGACCTCAAAGCAACTAAAGTGTTTAAAAATGAGAACGATTCAAGAGAATGATGGAGACTGATTCAGAAACGAGCAGAGCTGCGTGAGAGCTACACAAAGTGATCAGGTGTTTTTAACTGAGTGTCATGGAATGTGGCTACATCTGCATTTAAAATTAAATGTTGTACTTAAATGCATTAACTATTAGTTTAGCTGCAGATCTTGTCCATTTCATGAAACTAAAAAGGTTTGCAGAAACACGCAGTTGCACCATAGTGCTCTGGACAGCACTAGTTATTTTTGAATATCCTGCTACAAGTGCACGTCTAACACAAACATCTAAACCAAAATAATCATTTCATCTAAATAAATGAATACACTTTTATAGTAATTCTACAGAGTACAAAGAAGAAGAAAAAATAACAGATACATGCAATACAAAAGTTTAGAAGAGCTTGCATGCTAATACTCACCATTATTTCCCTTATAAATGTTAACACTTCTACAGCCTGTCTACAGGTGTAATCAAATTACACATGCTAGGAAACACTACAACATTAAAGTGTTAGATAAAATCTGTTTCAAACCCAGGGACAGTGACAACATCTTACATTACTTTCAAGACTATACTTTGTTGTGTGGTTTTCCAAAATAATCAGTTTCAGTAGGCACAGTAGGAAATGCATTTCAGTGCAATTTGCATGGATGTTCATAGGTTCATAGGTGTGTACTAGGCTAATGGCCCTGGGGCCTTTACAAGCCTAGCCCATAGGATTACCTTGGCATCATGCCACCAGACCGTAGTTCCCAGTGCCTCTGCCGAGTAAAGCCACTGGAGTGATCTCCGGGGTGAATTTTCTATTTCCCATCCATTCATCGAGATTTCTCTTGAAGAGGGTCAGTGAGGTGTTCTGCTTGACATGCATGGGAAGTCTATTCCATAGCATGGGCAGTCTTTGGGTTATGAACCTGTCCCTCCAGCATGTTCTGTTGATTATGATAATGAAGTTGAGCTCTCTGGAGCGTGTGGTACAGAGGGATTGGGATTTCTTTAGATGTAGCATTTCTAATAGAGCTGGGTCAGACATGGCTTTGTAAGTCAAACAGAGATTGCCTCTAAGTAGGTGATATGAAACAGAGAATATTTGGAGTTTTTTTAGTCTGTTGATATAGGACAAATGTTTAAGAATTAGGATCCTCTTTGTGGGGTACTTTTGCAGCCTCTCCAGTTGTTGCAGGTGTTTAGTGAGGTACATGCCAAATGGGCATCGTACTGAATGACTGGCCTAATGAGGGAAGAGTAGAGGGAGACAATGACCTCTTTCTTCCTGGATGAAAAACCCTTATTATGAGATGTGCCACATAGAAGGACTTTCTGACCACAGCGGCAATGTGGTGGTCAAAAGAGAGGTTGCTGTCAACCTGTGTTCCCAGATCTCTTATAACACCTTCTATGTTCAGTGGACTACCACTCAAGTTACTCAGATTTTCAGGAAATATGGATCTGTACTCAACACAATGTAACACACATTCTCACTGAAGAAAGTTTAAAAAGGGAATCAAGCTGAAAATGACCTATATGTTAACCAGTTGCAAAATTTACCAAACAAATAATTTTAATGTTAGACACTAAGCCTCGGAGCCTGGATACTGTCTGAACATTTCCATGCAGTTCAGATCACACAGACTGCAGGGCAAGTCTTAAAATGACACACACTGAGAGCTCAGTCAGTGATACAAAGTGCCACTGAGACAGTTCTGTGTGCTGCCTACATCAGCAACTTCTCTCTTAATGTCCAATATTCAAGGAATTCCAGTAGAGTAATACATTTCCAGCTTCTTTGATACAATATATTGCACCTTCTGTTCAACTATAATATTACATTGAACTTCCTAATTATATCACAAATAATTGTTTCCCTATCTGCTTAAAATCTACATGCGTTAAAGTACTGTCCATATCTCACTTAAAGAGCAGCAGATACATTTTTCCAGATGGCATACTTTCCAAATACAACCCACTAGGGTAAAGGGACATTTCCTACTCTGAGTGCCTCCCACACATCAAAGCACCTACTTATTTCATGAAATCATCATCATTGCCAGTGCTTTTATAATCAATGAGCACATTATCCACACAAAACGTAGACAACTTCTGTCAACAGTGCAAACCTAGAAACTTCACTGGCAATGATTCCTGTTTGGGGGGAGCTTTCTACTGTCTTCATATTTGTGCAGCAATGACTTTGGTATATATAAGTTCGGAGGGTGGAGGCTTCTCCTTCACATTGAGGATACAGTGGGGTCTACATTGACATGTCATGCTTTGTTGGGTTACTTTCTGATCAGCTGTGCAGCATATGTTTGAAATTTCAGTTTTGTGCATTTTCTTGTCATGTTTTCACTATATACATCTTATAACAACATTTTAAACCACGTATGGAGGAGATATTTCAACTCTTGTCAGAAAGACATCACAGAATGAGTGCACAATTATCACACAGATTTGAAATGTATAGCGACAGCATTCTTGATGTGCTGTTTCTAAAATGTTATGCTGAAATATGGGGACAAAGACACAAGGCAGTGGCTAAGTAATTTCTTTAGACTGAAATATCCACTGAAAAACATAAGCTAAAGATTCCATTGAAACAGACAGAGAACTTTAGGTACATATGGGGTTCAGTTCAAGAAAAATGAGAAGGTAGTGAAGCCTGAAGGGCAATATAGGTAATATTCTTTCATTGTGTTGAGATACATATAGGAGAAGAACACACGAGTCTCACTGTAGTGAACAGATAGCGGGAGGGGAACCAGCATTGAAGACAATAAGTTTTTGTTATAGGATGCTTTATTTCAGGTAAACCATATACTTTGAAACAAATAACCTATAAACCTATAAATTCATCACAAATATTACCTTACTTTCTCTCTCAAGATACTCTGTCCAGTCTTTTCACTGCCACCCTATTTACTTCATCATTGTACCCGAAGTCCTCACCTACACCATGTACAGTTTTTTGCATACTAAAAATAGTGACATAGTCCCATCTATATAAACTCATGATTATATATGTATAATACATGAAACAAACTTTTTTTAGTCTATTTTATGTACTACTTATGCTCTTTTATATATGCCTTTATATCTACTGCTTTGTATATGTATTATGTATAAATTCTGTTCTTTTGTTTATGTTACTACTGAATAAGATTATAAACTATGTCTTTTGTTACTTCTATCTATTGTCTCTTTTCCCCCAGGCCTCCGCTGAAAAGGGGCCTGTGCCCCGTCAGACTATCCCAGTAAACAAATGTCAAATAAATAAATAAATAATAAATACTGGAAGCATGGATATGTCTACATTAGATATACAATGATCCAATATACACAAAATAATCAAAAATCATCTTTCAAGCTCAACACTCCTAACATACCCCAGATCTCAAAATGCAAACACTCTTTTCCTGTAAGAAGACTTGAGTCATACTTCCTCACACATCTACCCACCACCACAAGTTAACAAACTTCAAGGCCACTGAAGCTCAGAACAGACTGTTTTCTGACTACTGAAAATTGTATTTATTTCCTAGAAAAGGAGCTTCTCTTATATTCATTTGCTTGGATCACTCCAGACTATCACACTTGCTTAAGCATAATATCTCAGGATGACATTTGCTCACACATCGTTGCTCATTTTACAATGCAGAGAGTAGAGTCCGAATGAAAAGATGATAAAATCAGCAAGCAAAAGGGAGTAATATTTATGGAACTGAATTCATCCTCAAGTCTTGGTGAGTACCTTCACGAGATGGACCCTGTTTTTCACAAAATCTCACCAAGACGGCACTGACATATAGACTGTATTTTATATAGCATATATCATGGACAGAAGTAGGTTAAAAATAAAAAAGACATCTGGGTGCACAAGTCCCAGGATAAAAAAGTGTCCAACCCTCGTAGGCACAGTGGTACGAGGACTGAAAAAAATGACAGTGTAGAATCCTCAAGACACAGAAACATTCCTACAATGGGGTTTGGCCAGATTCATAGGGAGGATGGGCCTCCTGTTGTAGAAGGAAGCGCAGTCCACAAAAATCACAAAAACTGATAGCCAAAAAAGAGCCATGAAGACGATATAGTGGACTATTCAGGATAAGAAAGAAATTATGTATTGTTACTATTATGCAACAAGCCCAGAATTTCCAAACAGAAGATATACAAGGAGATTAATACTGAAATTAGAGGAAAGAAAAATACTTCCACAAAAAAAAAAAAAAAAACTGTCAGAAGCTTCAAATGTAAATTTGTGTTCATTAATATAACAAATTTGTGAAAAATATTATATAGACCTAGAAACCTTGGGCCAATTGGAAAAACAAGTCACTGAGGAAGTGTGAAAATATAAAGAACAAAGTCTAGAGATGTTTTTAAAAGATATAAAAAACAAATATGGCCATGAGAAAGAAAGAGATCTGGTATGGTGTAATACTTCTACAAAGGAGAAAGCCAAATTAATTGATACAAAAAAAAAAACCTCAGCCCTAAAGATATTCCAAGAGAAATACAGACAAAGGCACCCAGATATAGAAAATTTCACAATATAAAAAAATAAGGTCACAAAGGAAAATGTGAAACAGAAGATTAATAAAGTAGACGTTAAAAAATAGAAACTGACATTATGGAATGCCTGTGAAGTAAAGGATATAGTGTAGAAATTCTAACACTGGTTCTATCACAGCATGATGGAACAATGATTCCCCCAAGTAAGGAGAAACACGAGGAGCCGGAGACATCTGAATAAGAAATATGGACATGGGAAAGACAAACAGACTTAATAGCGTGCAAATTTTATGCAAAGGACAGAGCAAAACTAATCATTACATAAACAGCAGCAACAAAGATATTTGAAGAGAAATACAAGGAAAGGCATCTGGTTATGGAAAAATGTACATACAAAAAATAAGAAAATAAAGATGGAAAATAGAACGCAGGATTAGTAATGGAGAAGTTAAAGAAATATAAAATGACAGTATGGATTACCTGTGAAATTAAGGATTTAGTGCAGAAAATCTAACTCTGATAACACCACAACAGGATAGAATAATGATTCCCCAAATTAAGGAGAAACCAGTGGAGCGGGAAACATCTGATCAGTTGCCAAATGAAGACACTTTAGAGCCTTCAGTAAGAAACCAGTATAAAAGTTCAGTTGGAGTTGCACAGCATGGGAAGGAACAGGAAACTGTGGCAAATCTGATGTAGTCAGTGTTGTGGAGTGATAGGCCAGTGAGTTCCCACATGAATGAGCAATGGATGACACAGGATAATACTGAAGAGAATATGGCACAGGAAGATGTTCTGGAACTTACTGTATTTTGCCCACAAGAAATGGAGAGCAAGGAATGTGCCCACAGTTTAGAAGAAAATGATCTAAGGGAAGAGTTGCTTGATTTATTAAAGATGGATAAGCATATTAAGAAAAATGCAAGAAATAGACTACAGAAAGTCAATAAGACCCAAAATGTTAGAAGTTTGATAAAACAAATTAACACAGTAATCAAGACTATTAACAGAAATTCATGTGATGTAACAGAAGTAAATAGCATATATTACCATATAGCTAAATTAATAACAGAGAATGTTACCATACAGCTAAATTAATAACAGATAATGTTATCATACAGCTAAATAATTAACAGACAATGTTACCATACAGCTAAATTAATAACAGATAACGTTACCATATAGCTAAATTAATAACAGATAATGTTACCATACAGCTAAATTAATAACAGATAACGTTACCATACAGCTAAATTAATAACAGATAACATTACCATACAGCTAAATTAATAACGGATAATGTTACCATACAGCTAAATTAATAACGGATAATGTTACCATACAGCTAAATTAATAACAGATAATGTTACCATACAGCTAAATTAATAACAGATAACGTTACCATACAGCTAAATTAATAACAGATAATGTTACCATACAGCTAAATTAATAACTGATAATGTTACCATACAGCTAAATTAATAATAGATAACGTTACCATACAGCTAAATTAATAACAGATGTTACCATACAGCTAAATTAATAACAGATAATGTTACCATACAGCTAAATTAATAACAGATAACGTTACCATACAGCTAAATTAATAACTGATAATGTTACCATACAGCTAAATTAATAACAGATGTTACCATACAGCTAAATTAATAACAGATAATGTTACCATACAGCTAAATTAATAACGGCTAATGTTACCATACAGCTAAATTAATAACAGACAATGTTACCATACAGCTAAATTAATAAATGATAATGTTACCATACAGCTAAATTAATAACAGCTAATGTTACCATACAGCTAAATTAATAACTGATAATGTTACCATACAGCTAAATTAATAACGGCTAATGTTACCATACAGCTAAATTAATAACGGCTAATGTTACCATACAGCTAAATTAATAACAGCTAATGTTACCATACAGCTAAATTAATAACTGATAATGTTACCATACAGCTAAATTAATAACAGATAATGTTACCATACAGCTAAATTAATAACAGACAATGTTACCATACAGCTAAATTAATAACAGATGTTACCATACAGCTAAATTAATAACTGATAATGTTACCATACAGCTAAATTAATAACAGATAATGTTACCATACAGCTAAATTAATAACAGATAATGTTACCATACAGCTAAATTAATAACTGATAATGTTGCCATACAGCTAAATTAATAACTGATAATGTTACCATACAGCTAAATTAATACTGGATAATGTTACCATACAGCTAAATAACGTTACCATACAGCTAAATTAATAACAGATAATGTTACCATACAGCTAAATTAATAACAGATAATGTTACCATACAGCTAAATTAATAACGGATAATGTTACCATACAGCTAAATTAATAACTGATAATGTTACCATACAGCTAAATTAATAACGGATAATGTTACCATACAGCTAAATTAATAACAGATAACGTTACCATACAGCTAAATTAATAACGGATAATGTTACCATACGGATAATGTTACCATACAGCTAAATTAATAACAGATAACGTTACCATACAGCTAAATTAATAACTGATAATGTTACCATACAGCTAAATTAATGACAGATAACGTTACCATACAGCTAAATTAATAACAGATAATGTTACCATACAGCTAAATTAATAACAGATAATGTTACCATACAGCTAAATTAATAACAGATAACATTACCATACAGCTAAATTAATAACGGATAATGTTACCATACGGATAATGTTACCATACAGCTAAATTAATAACAGATAACGTTACCATACAGCTAAATTAATAACTGATAATGTTACCATACAGCTAAATTAATGACAGATAACGTTACCATACAGCTAAATTAATAACAGATAATGTTACCATACAGATAAATTAATAACAGATAATGTTACCATACAGCTAAATTAATAACAGATAACGTTACCATACAGCTAAATTAATAACAGATAATGTTACCATACAGCTAAATTAATAACGGATAATGTTACCATACAGCTAAATTAATAACTAATAATGTTACCATACAGCTAAATTAATAACAGACAATGTTACCATACAGCTAAATTAATAACAGATAATGTTACCATACAGCTAAATTAATAACAGACAATGTTACCATACAGCTAAATTAATAATGGCTAATGTTACCATACAGCTAAATTAATAACAGATAATGTTACCATACAGCTAAATTAATAACTGATAACGTTACCATACAGCTAAATTAATAACAGATAACGTTACCATACAGCTAAATTAATAACAGATAATGTTACCATACAGCTAAATTAATAACTGATAATGTTACCATACAGCTAAATTAATAACTGATAATGTTACCATACAGCTAAATTAATAACAGACAATGTTACCATACAGCTAAATTAATAACAGATAATGTTACCATACAGCTAAATTAATAACAGATAACGTTACCATACAGCTAAATTAATAACAGATAACGTTACCATACAGCTAAATTAATAACAGATAACGTTACCATACAGCTAAATTAATAACAGACAATGTTACCATACAGCTAAATTAATAACAGATAATGTTACCATACAGCTAAATTAATAACAGATAATGTTACCATACAGCTAAATTAATAACGGATAATGTTACCATACAGCTAAATTAATAACGGATAATGCTAAATTAATAACAGATAACGTTACCATACAGCTAAATTAATAACAGATAACGTTACCCTACAGCTAAATTAATAACAGATAATGTTACCATACAGCTAAATTAATAACAGATAATGTTACCATACAGCTAAATTAATAACAGATAACGTTACCATACAGCTAAATTAATAACAATGTTACCATACAGCTAAATTAATAACAGACAATGTTACCATACAGCTAAATTAATAACAGATAATGTTACCATACAGCTAAATTAATAACAGATAGTTACCATACAGCTAAATTAATAACGGATAATGTTACCATACAGCTAAATTAATAACGGATAATGTTACCATACAGCTAAATTTATAACAGATAATGTTACCATACAGCTAAATTAATAACAGACAATGTTACCATACAGCTAAATTAATAAGAGATAATGTTACCATACAGCTAAATTAATAACGGATAATGTTACCATACAGCTAAATTAATAACGGCTAATGTTACCATACAGCTAAATTAATAACTGATAATGTTACCATACAGCTAAATTAATAACAGATAACGTTACCATACAGCTAAATTAATAACAGATAACGTTACCATACAGCTAAATTAATAACTGATAACGTTACCATACAGCTAAATTAATAACTGATAATGTTACCATACAGCTAAATTAATAACAGACAATGTTACATACAGCTAAATTAATAACAGATAATGTTACCATACAGCTAAATTAATAACAGATAACGTTACCATACAGATAAATTAATAACAGATAACGTTACCATACAGCTAAATTAATAACAGACAATGTTACCATACAGCTAAATTAATAACAGACAATGTTACCATACAGCTAAATTAATAACAGATAATGTTACCATACAGCTAAATTAATAACAGATAATGTTACCATACAGCTAAATTAATAACGGATAATGTTACCATACAGCTAAATTAATAACGGATAATGCTAAATTAATAACAGATAACGTTACCATACAGCTAAATTAATAACAGATAACGTTACCCTACAGCTAAATTAATAACAGATAATGTTACCATACAGCTAAATTAATAACAGATAACGTTACCATACAGCTAAATTAATAACAGACAATGTTACCATACAGCTAAATTAATAACAGACAATGTTACCATACAGCTAAATTAATAACAGATAATGTTACCATACAGATAAATTAATAACAGATAATGTTACCATACAGCTAAATTAATAACGGATAATGTTACCATACAGCTAAATTAATAACGGATAATGTTACCATACAGCTAAATTAATAACGGATAATGTTACCATACAGCTAAATTAATAACAGATAATGTTACCATACAGCTAAATTAATAACAGACAATGTTACCATACAGCTAAATTAATAACGGATAATGTTACCATACAGCTAAATTAATAACGGATAATGTTACCATACAGCTAAATTAATAACGGATAATGTTACCATACAGCTAAATTAATAAAGGATAACGTTACCATACAGCTAAATTAATAACAGATAACGTTACCCTACAGCTAAATTAATAACAGATAACGTTACCATACAGCTAAATTAATAACAGATAACGTTACCATACAGCTAAATTAATAACAGACAATGTTACCATACAGCTAAATTAATAACAGACAATGTTACCATACAGCTAAATTAATAACAGATAATGTTACCAAACAGCTAAATTAATAACAGATAATGTTACCATACAGCTAAATTAATAACGGATAATGTTACCATACAGCTAAATTAATAACGGATAATGTTACCATACAGCTAAATTAATAACGGATAATGTTACCATACAGCTAAATTAATAACAGATAATTTTACCATACAGCTAAATTAATAACAGACAATGTTACCATACAGCTAAATTAATAACAGATAATGTTACCATACAGCTAAATTAATAACGGATAATGTTACCATACAGCTAAATTAATAATGGATAATGTTACCATACAGCTAAATTAATAACAGATAATGTTACCATACAGCTAAATTAATAACAGACAATGTTACCATACAGCTAAATTAATAACAGATAATGTTACCATACAGCTAAATTAATAACGGATAATGTTACCATACAGCTAAATTAATAACAGATAATGTTACCATACAGCTAAATTAATAACAGATAATGTTACCATACAGCTAAATTAATAACAGACAATGTTACCATACAGCTAAATTAATAACGGATAATGTTACCATACAGCTAAATTAATAACGGATAATGTTACCATACAGCTAAATTAATAACGGATAATGTTACCATACAGCTAAATTAATAACAGATAATGTTACCATACAGCTAAATTAATAACAGACAATGTTACCATACAGCTAAATTAATAACAAATAACGTTACCATACAGCTAAATTAATAACAGACAATGTTACCATACAGCTAAATTAATAACAGATAATGTTACCATACAGCTAAATTAATAACAGACAATGTTACCATACAGCTAAATTAATAACGGATAATGTTACCATACAGCTAAATTAATAACAGACAATGTTACCATACAGCTAAATTAATAATAGATAATGTTACCATACAGCTAAATTAATAACAGATAACGTTACCATACAGCTAAATTAATAACTGATAATGTTACCATACAGCTAAATTAATAACAGATGTTACCATACAGCTAAATTAATAACTGATAATGTTACCATACAGCTAAATTAATAATAGATAACGTTACCATACAGCTAAATTAATAACAGATGTTACCATACAGCTAAATTAATAACAGATAATGTTACCATACAGCTAAATTAATAACAGATAACGTTACCATACAGCTAAATTAATAACTGATAATGTTACCATACAGCTAAATTAATAACAGATGTTACCATACAGCTAAATTAATAACAGATAATGTTTCCATACAGCTAAATTAATAACAGATAATGTTACCATACAGCTAAATTAATAACTGATAATGTTACCATACAGCTAAATTAATAACAGATAATGTTACCATACAGCTAAATTAATAACAGATAATGTTACCATACAGCTAAATTAATAACAGATAATGTTACCATACAGCTAAATTAATAACAGACAATGTTACCATACAGCTAAATTAATTACAGATGATGTTACCATACAGCTAAATTAATAACAGATAATGTTACCATACAGCTAAATTAATAACAGATAATGTCTTAATACAGGGCAATAAGGGAAAGAAAGGGAAAAAATCAAATGCCACAATGGAAGTATCAAATAGAGAAAACTATAAAGCAATTAAGACAAGAAGTGTTACTGTTAGAAGAGTACAGATGAAAGAACAGATCAACATAGATACCTTGAAAGATACATGCAATAAAAGCAATGTGCAGTATTTGAAAAGACCAGGCTCTGTCGTACACTATTCCAAATAATAAACTAAAGACATCAACACAGGCAGAAAAACTTAAACGATAGTCAGATAAATATAAAGGAAAAGTACAAAATAAGCAATTCATTGATGATGCAAAAAAAGTTTTACAGAGGATTGGGAAACAAAGCAAAAGGAATAGAAACACCACCAAAACAAAAGAAGTAGGACTCTGTGGAACATAACAAAGATGTTGAATGGATAGAAGTAAAAGAAAGAGTAAAAAGTTGAAATGTAGAGTATATGAAATGGGATGAAGTAACAGCCAGAGAAATTGAAATAAAAGTAAGAAAAGCCCCTATCTGGAAAATTCCAGGTCCAGTTGCTCTAACTAACTTCTGGCTAAAAGGATTAACATCTTTACATGAAGATCTAGCTCTGACATCCAAGTATGTGTACCCTGAACAGGCATCAACCTGGTTAACAACAGGAAAATCGATACTCCTCTTTAAGAATGAACTTGCAAACTATCCTAAAAACTATAGACTAATAACTTGCCTTCCAAAGATGTATACACTATACACTGGAACTGATTCTGACAGAGTTCATAGTCATTCAGATATGGCAACAGAACAAAGGGGTAACAAAAAAAAGTCATATGGAACAAAGGATCAATTGTTGTTGAATAAAGTCATAATGGAGAATTGTAAAAATGGGAAGAATTTTAATATGGCATTGATAGATTACAAAAAAGCATTTGACAGCATCCTACACTCATGGTTAAAGGAGCATTTACAGATGTATAAGATACACCCTACATCAATCAAATTCATTACAGTGGCCATGAAACAGTGGCAAAACACTTTTCAGTATTAGAGTGATCAGTGATTTTTCTCTAGAGCATAAAATTTTGTTGGGGGAGTAGTGCTGGACAAAGCTGTTATGGGCTGAGCAACTTTCTGGCATACAAAGAAGTCTCTGTATTACAGTTAGCTGAGAAAGAGCTAGGTGATGTGGTAGTTCTAACCAGTTTAATTCTCTAAGGGCTTGGCAGTGGTGTGTTCTGTTGTTATAGTTTACTGCTAATTTGGCTGTTTTATTACAACAATGCTCAAGTATGGCTAGATGTAAGACCTAAATATTAGTGAGGATTGGGGCTGAATGGAGGAGAGATGGCAGTAATAAAGTAGAGGCTATACATCTGACTATGTCAGCGAGGTAGGTTTTTACTTCTGTATAATGTATTTATCTTTTGATGAGTTTTTCTAACCGCATGTGATACCTGGTCATCAAATTTCAACTGGTCATCTATGATGACATCATTTTGTTTTATTATGGTGCTGTTGGCTGATACAATAATGAATTATATTGTTTTGGTACAGGTATGTTGTGAGGTGAGAGCAGTAATTTAGTTTTTTAAGGTTTAGAAGTAGTTGTGCATTATTTAGCCATTTTCAATAGACAAGAAGGATTGTTGTGTAAGGCGTTGGGAATTTACAGACAGATTTGGCAGAACAGATTAGGGTTGAGTCATCGATGTATTGAACTAGGGTAACATTTGAAGCAGTGTAGAAATCATTGATGCATATCTTGAACAGTATGGGGCCCAGTATAAATCCTTGTGGGACACCAATACTTATTTGAAAGAAGGTGCAGAAATTAATGAGAGTTTATGTAAGAGTTTCTGGTTGGGGACAGTATCAAAAGATTTTAATAAGTCCAGGAAGATGGTAGAGACTAGGCTTCCAGTTTTTCTGTGTTTGTTGACAGTATTAAAACTTGGCAAAGCAGTGGTCATACTTTGATGAGCACAGAAGCCATGTTATGTTGACAAAAGAAGCTTGTTGTCAATTAGATAGCTGCTTATGAATATATTTTTCTAATATTTTTGATAGGGAAGATAAAATGGCAACTGGACTACAATTTGGAGGATCTATATTGATTTCACCCTAGTGCAATGGAATAATGAATTATTTTTCCATAACTAGGGCCTTTATTTTCAAATATGGATTGATTTATTAGAATTAAACTGGATACACAGTAGCTTTAGCTGCCAAAGATATTCAGCAGGTAGATTGTCAAGGGCAGTTGTATTAGGTTTTAAATTTTTTTGAGGTATTTTTAATGGTATCTGTGGGAACTCCTTGGAAGGAAAAATGTTGAAGCCATTATTTCATTGAACAGGGACCTCAAGAGCTTAATTAGTCACATGGTTGGTTAATGACTATGGTGTCTGTATAAAGTGGTTACCAAAATGGTTGGCTATGGCATAATTTTGTTTCTGTATGTTTGGTGTTGGCTATGCAGCTTGTCCTGGATTTAACAGTTTATTCAGTGAGGCCCTGAACAGTTTTGGATTATTAGTGTGTATGTTTTGATTGGATGACTAATAGTACGTTATTTTCTTAGGTTTCTTAGTTGTCTGTATGCTAGTAATGTTTGTCCAGACCTTCAATACTTTGTCACTTTGTTTCATCAGTTGCTAAGGATAGCCATGGGGCAGGGTTGGCTTTGATTCTTTTTATTCTGAGGGTGGACTTACGTGTTTAGAACACCTAGGAAGATTTTGTTGAACTCAGAGACAGCATAATCTATGGGGAGTCTTTAGTAACCCCCATTTAAGGAGATGTAGTATATTAATAACTGTCTTCATGAAAATTAGTAAGTTTTCTTACCAGGTTGTAATGATGTGTTGCATACCCTTGTAACCCTTCTTGGAAATCTGTAATCCTTTAAAATGTCTTTAATTTGGTCATACTTATCTAGGAAATATAATTTAATACATAGATTTTCTTTTCTTTTCTTTACTTAGGTGCATTCTAGGAACTAGTGATGTGCTTTTGTAGAAACAAAGGTAGTGGATCCAAGTAGGTTGTATGTGCTCGGATTAATTCATATGGTTTTAATAATCCCTTAAATACTGTTGACTTTCATTAGAAGCAAGGCCAAAGTATGAAAACACAAACAAAACCAGAGAAAACTCTGTTTAGGCACTATTATCACAGACATAAAAGGATAACAGCAGTTCTTATTCAGGGCTCCAGTCAAAGCCCCCCCCCCATAAGCTGGGTTGGTGTCACTGTCACTAGACCAGCAAGAGTCTCGGAATGGAGAAGTGTTGCTTCCCTTAACAGCCTTATCTGTTTAGCTAGGAAATCCCAATAAGGTAATTAAGGCCAAATTGCAAACACACACACACACACACACACACACACACACACACACACACACACACACACACAAACAGAAAGCCCTCTTCCTAACAGTAAGCTTCATATTTACTGCATACCTGTTTTACAATGCTGTTTCTAAGATATGGCTTAATGGCATTACATGCTTTATTTTTTTCTTACCACTTAAGCTGAAGTGCTGTTTCAAAAAGTTAGGGTTTAGGTAATCAAGAGCATTTGTTTCAATCAGCATGTTAATTCTTGTAAAAAAAATGATGGGCAGTGATCACCACAACAGCAACAAACAGTGAACTGTAACTTCAAACAAAAGGCAACCCACCAAGAAGAAATACTCCTGTGGCATAGCTTAATTAAAAAGTGTACACATGTGGTTGTTGTTAATTTATGTTGCGTTCTGCGTATAGGGATATAAATAGACTGTACACATATAAATTTACCTTATGCTATGTGAGTAGGTTGGACCAATGAAGCTCTTATTTAACTTTTGAGACCATGTGTGACAGATGCTCTTACAGTTTCTCTTGTTCAGAATTTGTATGTACTTCATGCTTGAAGTACAGGACACAGGTAACCCATAAGTCACCTGAGCAACAACCAGGTCATCTGTGTGAATGCTAGATACCAAGGTGCTCTCCGCAATAACAATTTTACTGTATTCTGGTGACATTTTAGACTTGTGATAGACAAGCCAAATAAACCAAGCACGAAACAAAGTCGAAGATATACCTGTATTGCATAACAATACCATATATTTTATTTCAATAAAGATCAACACTTAGCTGAAATGCAGATGTGATGTTGAATTCAGTGAATATTCATGTACATCAAGCGTTACAAGAATATCACTTGACTCGGACTTTGAGCGCGTACAGTTTTATTGTATTACTTGCACGTACAGTGATATTTATTATTTCTCTTGCTACTTTATATTATATAGCACTGACGTTTATAACTTTTTGCTGTTACTTGTCGTTCTTCTTTTGCCGATTAGAGGTCGCCACAGCAGAACTCCGGTCCATTTTTACGGTGCCAGCCCGACGCCCAATCGTCAACGAAGGCATGTCCATGCACGCATGTCTTTCGAGCGCCACTCGACCGCAGGGAGGACATGCAGGCTCCCCACAGAAGGCGCTCCAGCCTAGAATCGAACGTGATAACCTCTTACTGTGAGACGACAACGCTACTGCTGCACCACCGCGGCTTTGATATATATATATATATATATTTTGCTTTGTTTTATGTTATATACACCAAAATGAATTATTTTTCTTTGTCCAGGTTTACAGTCGCTACATCAGACCATCAGATTTAAAAGCGTGAAACAGACAGAAGGCAGCAGTAGACGATCCTGCTGTAAGAAGTTACCCAACGATTACTACTTATCTACTGGAAATTCTATTGTTTTTCAATGAAGGTTTTATAACGCAGTCAGAACTCTATATAACAATGGGGAACTTTTTCTTAAATGTATTTCAAATTATATAACAACCATGAATTACTGAAATCTATTAATTTCTTAATTGAATGACTGGTTGTCTAGTGAACGCATATCATCACCGTCATTGTTTACAAGGCTGAATTTTGCCTAATGAAGCCAGTTAAGACTACACTAGATTTTGTCCAGACAAGCTTTCATGACCAATTTCACATTTAAAGGGGGGAGGCGCATGAATGCGTTGGCAGATTTCAGTCCTGCAGACGGACCCCAGGTATTTTTGTACACCTGGATATGAAACATTTTTCCTGCTACGGTTTTATTGTAGCAAAACGAACTTGTACCTTAAACTTTGCATTCCTGTAAGACCACTCAAAGTCGGCACAAACCAAAAGTAAAAACCTAGAATATAATGTTCCACTACCACAAACCTACCGGAACCGCAATGTTCTCTAATCGCATCCTAGAGCAACCCCGTGAGCAGCCAGCACCTTCCACACGTTTAGTTTCATTACCTGCAGGTACCTCATTTTCTTTGCTCTACACTCTCCCAGAACCGGAGGCGGGAGCTGCATGATCCACCCAGCATCGCAGATGATGACATTAGTCCACAAGGCAGCAAAGTATAGTACATCCACGAAAAATATTCTTTGTGTCCCACTCAGAACTTTACAGGTCACACTGAGACATGATTAAAGTAGGGACGGGTGCTTGTGGGAGCTGCCAATAAACGAACCAATAGCAGAGACCAGTGGCGTATCCCTAGGGCATTGCTTTCACGAGGGCTGTCACCATCAGACCAGCTCCTGCCGCTCGCACTGTGCAACAAAAGGGCTGGCAGCACTGTCTGCATTAGTTACATGTAATGTTAACAGCAGGCTATGCTGCTGACTCTACAAGGAACGAAGAGCTGGGGGAATGGAAGGAAGCACGCTATTTTAACAAATTCACTAAGTCAACTAATATAGTACAGCATTATTTATTTGCCATTTGATTTTAGTTGGTTTGATTATTCAAGTGCAGCATGGACTTAATTAAATTTGGATCATATTATTTTAGCCAATTATTCAAGAGTTTTTTTATGACTTGAACTGCACTGATAAGTGTATTTTCATACCAAAAGTGCACAGGTTCAGAATCGCTGACACAAACTAGGGTTGCCACCATTTCAAATCATCATCTTCTTTTGGCTGTACCCGTTAGGGGTCGCCACAGCAGATCATCTGTTTCCATTTCTTCCTGTCCTCTGCATCTTGCTCTGTCACACCAACCACCTGCATGTCCTCTCTCACCACATCCATAAACCTTATCCTAGTCCTTCCTCTTTTCCTGTTACCTGGTAGCTTCATCCTTAGCATCTTTTTCCCAATATACTCAGCATCCCTCCTCAGCACATGTCCAAACCAACGTAATCTTGCCTCTCTGGCTTTGTCTCCAAACCATATTTTTGGTACAAACGTCAGATTTTTCAGGGCAAAACATACCCATGGCCTGCACCATGGACAGAACTTCACTTTTTTGCCTAAATAAAAGCTTGTTCTTGTAACATTTTAGTTGCTTATTCTGTTTCTTATAACATTTAGGTGTTTCAGATACAGGATAACTGTTTTATGCAACTATTATATAAAATATAGGAAATAATTTTGTCCTAAAATCTCAAGACATTTGCCATTTTTTCAATGCTTTTTTTTTTGCAGGACACAACTGCCCAAAGAGGGACTGTCCCTCGCAAAATGGGAAGGTGGTAACCCTAACACAAGCTCATTGCTGATTGTACTTGGGATTTTTTTAATATGCAGATATGGCTTACTGCATGCAAGATAAGCTTTATTTTATTTGTACCAAGGGTGTCGCCAGAAATTAACAATTTGTACTTAGACTTAATGTTGTTGCCCCCACTTATGATTTTAAAAATGTACTCAGTTGGCAAAATGCTAAGACGAGGATGAGTTATTTTCAACTGTTACCATTTATACCCATAAAAAGCTATTTTTAGAGGTGTATTCTTGTCACACAAGCATTCTTTGTTTACCTCTAGACTGTAAATATTTGTTTACACAATTCAAAACATTCTGTACTTTTTGAGTGTTGAGGTTTCCAAGAGATGCTCTGAAAAAATGTACTCATTTGAGTTCACTAAGAATGCCTAGCTATACCCTAGATTTGTACTTCGATTACTGACATAAAGCAATGATCTCAGCCTAACCAAATGCATACTCAGTCCAGGATGCATTCAGAGTAGAAACAACATACATCTGTAGCTCTCAACCGATCAGGGACAAATCTCAACAGAATCAGGTACACATCCAGAAATTATCAGGGGCAATCAAGGGCACTTTTTATTTTTTTGACATTTGTTGACCGGGTTTGGGGCAGTCTGACTGAGCCATGGCCCTTTTTCAGTGGAGACCTGGGGTGAAAAGCTCCATAAGCATTACAAATGAGTGGCATGTAACAAAATACAATATTAAAGTGTAAATACATTTACAAAATTTAGTTCAAAATATGAAAAAAAAACAACAAAGTAGAGAAGACAGAAACTATTGCATACACATCAGACACAAACATTGTCAACTAAGAAACAATAGAAGTGGCATACAAATGCTGTCAACCAAGACAAGCATGTATAGTCCAAAAAGACTCCTAACTTGGGACTTGCGTACATGGCTAAGGTTAGGAGCAGCTATTATTTCTTAGACAGAGGTAGAAAGGTACTTAGAGTTTGTGCAGGAAGTAGATAACTGAAGTAAGAGTAGACAGGTAAGACAGTGTCAATAGTAGTCAGGTAAGGAGGTAGGCTGACTATTTATGATTATGTCAACATTTTGATAGCTGAGACAGAAGGAGAAGTAGGCTAGCAGGAGTAGGAGAGTGAGGAGAGGTGAAGTAGTTAGAGGGAGCCAATGAGGGGGGCACACTTAGGGAGGATTTTTGCAGTGGCGTGTCCAGGTATTTTTAAGATAGTTTTTGGTAGCAATTTTAAATTGTTGTGGATGAGTAACATTTCTAATCTCCTGGGGATGTTTATTCCAGGAAAGAGCAGGATAGTAGCTGTATAAGTTTTGACCTATATTAGTTTTAGGTTGGATATTTTAATAGTTTTTGATCCTTGCTTTGGAGTGACCTAGAAGGGGTGAAGAAGGACACAAGTGAAGAGATATTAGGGCAGAAGGAGGGAAGGTGCAAGATGGAATGTAGGATCTGAAGCTGTGAAAGGAGTAGTTGGTGGCAGAATTCTAACCAGTTTAATCTGTTAAGGGAGAGACAGTGATGAGAGAAGTAAGTTTGATTGGCAGAAAATCTAGCAACTTTATTGTATGTAGTTTAAAATTTAGTTAAAAGACAAGTTTGAAGGTTAGTGAATATTTGTGAGCCACAGAAAAGGGTAGGGAGGAGGTAGGCTTGAGAGAGAAAGATTTTAACTTTGCTTGATAGGATTTTTTTATTTATATAGAGGAGTCCAAGTTCTGGTGGGCTTTCTTGATGCTGTTTTGAATGTGCAAGTCAAATTTGAACTGGTCATCGACTGTGACCCCTACTAGCTTTGTGTGTGATTCTTCTGTAATAGGTGTGCTATTAAGTGATGAACTTGAGAAGATGGATTTAAGGTGGCTAAGGGTTTTGGGTAGAAAGAGCAGAAATGTAGTCTTATTAGGATTAAGGAAAGCCATTTTTCAGTGGCTGAGAAGGATTTTTGAGTAATGGTGTTAAGCTCTGGGAGGGAATCAGCTACTGTGATGACTGTGGAATTATCTGCATATTGGACTAGTTATGAGTGGGGACAAGAGGTGTACAGCTGATTGATAAAGATGTTGAAAAGTAAAGGACCATGAATAGATCCCTGAGGTTCTCCCAGCTTGACAGGAAGAGTAGGGGAGAGTGCCGAAATCCATTTGAATTATTGGTATCTGTCACTAAGGTAACTAGCGAACCAGGATATTGTTGAAGTAGAAAGATTCAGGCGTGAGAGTTTGGTCAGGAGCAGTGGATGAGAGACAGTGTCAAATGCCTTGCAGAGGTCAAGGAATATGCAGGAGGCCAGTTCATTACTGTCTGTAGCTTGGGATATAGTGCTGATAAAGGATACAAGGGCTGTAGAAGTACTGTGGTTTTTGCTAAAACCATGCTGAGTGGGGGTGAGTAGATTTTCTAGTATGAGGTAGTCCAAGATCTGTTTGTGAACACATTTTTCAACTATTTTTGATAGAGAGGATAGAATAGCTATAGGTCTAAAGTTGGTGAGTTCTGAGGAGTTTCCTCCTTTGTGAATGGGAATCATAAAGAATTGTTTCCAGACAGAGGGAACTTTAGATTCAGCTTTAGAGCAGTTGATAAGTATGGAGATGGGTAGGGCCAGGGTTTTAACTGTTAATTGGAGAAATAATGGAGGTATATTGTCAACTGAGGGGGAGCAGGGTTTTAATTTGAGGAGAAGGGATTTAATGTAACTGGTAGGTGCAGACAGAAGGTGTTGGATGAGTTACTTTTAAAACATTGGTACTGTTAAGTAGAGACACTGACACAATGTGAGAATGTGAATTAATTCTCATTTTCCAAAGTAAAACAAGTCTATAACTGTAATAATTGTCATTATTTATTAAGTGTTAGTTCACCACTTTTTCTTCAAAGTCACAGGTTTTAGAAGGGATTTATAGGAACAAAGCTAAACTTTGAGTCAAAATCAGGGATGTCCCTGAAAATCAGGGACAGCTGAGAGGTATGCATGCATCTCAACTTCTTTGCTCAAGAATTCTGGACAAAGTCAACAAGAATGGGAAGACAAAAGTACAAAATCAGAGACAATTTTTGAATATTATTCTAAATCACTTAAAAAAAGTTAGTGGAGCAAAAGGCTTTGCATCAACACACTTTTAATAAACAATAAAATGTAGGAAGCTGTAACTATGCCATTATTGATTGTAATCCTCAAATATTTACCAGAAAAATCATTCATTCTGTGATGGCCATGGCAAAAATCTGAGACAAAATCAGAGATGTTTTGTAAAATTCTGATCAGTTAAGAGGTGTGCTAACAACAAAAACATGTAACAATTACAGCCAACAGATGGACCAACATGATAAAACAAACTAGTTACAAACAAAAGAGATAGTATGTACAAAATTTGACAGCATATTGAGTTGTATGTGAAGAGTGGAAAATGGAACCAAAGTTTTAGTAAGAAAGAGCGAGCAGCAGGTTTAACTTTGGAAATTGTACAGGGTAACACAAGTGTTTTTGAAGACAAAGCAAGAGTTAAGTAATGCTAAAGATACAGAGTCCAAGACAACAGTGAAAAAGATAAATATTGTAAGATGAAGCAGAGAAAGGTAACAGTTGAAAGATGAAAGAAAGCTTAATGCATATTTACAGCAAGCAGAAACACAGGCATAACTAACAGAATAATGATTTAAATGGGGTGATGTGAGAAGAGATTAAGCTAAGTGATATGTCTTGCATTCTGATATTTGCTCTTGTATCATACCTCTGAACTGTTCAGATTTTTTATAGAATGCTCAGATTTTTGCCTCATATTTTGGTCTGTTCCTCATAAAATTTGTGGTTTTCTTGCAAATCACTGAGGACAGACATCACTAAATAATAATATACATTTCAGTTTCAAACTTCATATCCTTCCAAAAACACTCAACCTGTTATTCTAGCAAGTTCCCAGGTTTATAAGGCAAGATTTAAAATCTATCACTATTTTTGGGTCTTTGTCCTCCAATTATTTTAGGCTTTGTCCAGATTTCTTGTACTAAGAGTTTGAGAGGTATGATACGCATTGCTGAGTTGGAGTCTAAACTTAGTAGATAGTATGTTCAGTAAGATAGTAATGAAGGGATAGCTGCAGTTTTGTAACAAGTACAGAAAACTAGATTTAGGGCTATGCAATTCAGTAAATGAGGTTTGGAGAGTGGAGTCTAGTATCCCGGTTTCTGAGAGTGTTAGTTGGTGTGGTAGTGACTGTAGAACAGAGTGCTATAAGTTTCTAGGTCAGAGGCAGTATTAAACTAACTATACTGAGCATGTGCTACAAGTAAGATGTAGAATGTGCATACAGAAGCCGCTATGTCGTGTATACAATAAACCATCTGTTAAACTGCCATCATGTCGCCACTCATCATTCAACATGGTGTCAGAAGCCGGATTTGAAATTGTTTAAGCCTTGCAAAGTATAACAAAGTGTTAGAAGCTGTTTCAGTCCTTTCAAACTGCAACACATGTTTGCAGTAAGTTGCATAAGCCTCTCTATGGTGTAACAAATGTGTAAAGTGCTACAGGTATTTGTATTTACTTTTACAGCATATCAAATGAATTTCATAAACTGAAAAGTGTATAAGGTATTCACATTTACTTTAACTGCATGTCAGACGGATTTCGCAGACCCAGTCCTTTGGTGTTTGATGGCAATGTTGCAGAGAATTGGTGTGTATTTGAACAAGAATATGATATTTTCATAGTGGCTGCACATTCTGATAAAGATTCATGCACCCCATCATTTATACTTCTCAATTTAGCTGGCTCAGAAGCCATTGAGTGAGAATGTTCATTTGTATATGCACCAGGTGTTTATGTGAGAGAGGGAGAAAAACACCATATTATTGCTCAAGCTGAATTGCAGGAAGATCCAGACTGTTTAAAACATAAATTCAAGGAACTGTGTAACTCTCAGACAAATATAACAATGGAAAGGCATAGATTTAACACACGGAATCAAAAGCATGGCGAAACTATTGAAACATATGTTACTGATTTACGAAATAAAGCAAAAACATGCAAAGTGGGGATTTGCAAGATGATTTAATAAGACCACCCTGTGTGTGGTATAAATAATGATACAGTAAGGAAAATTCTACTGCATGATAGTGAATTAACACTGAGCAAAGCTATAAAATTTTGCCAGATACACAAGCTCATGAAAAACATACAAATATGCTTGTAACTGCTACTGCAAATGTCGATAGTCCATCCAGCCTCAACCCCTTTATTTTGCACATGGGGTCAGGGTGCCACTTCAGCAGAGACAATCATCTCAAGCCAAGGTTTACACTGCTGGGTAGCGAGCCCTGCTGCATTTGTTTATCCATAGAACTCACTCGCACCTATGGCTTATTTAGAGTGTCCCATCCACCTACTGCATGTCTTTGGAATGTGGGAAGAAACCGGAGCACCTTGAGGAAACCCATGTGACCACAGGGAGGACATGCAGACTCCGCACAGAAGGCACCCCAGCCAAGAATCAGGTCTATATTACCAAAGTGAAAAACCCTATTCCCGAATACCTAAACGTTGGCACCTATACCGCGAAAATCCCAAACACACTAAACCACGAAAAAAAATTATCGAACTGTCATAGTCGGCCAACTTCACCACCCACTATATACTACCTACCCAAAGAAAAGAAATAAACCACACACATACACTAACCAAACCCTACTTCTAACCTAAGGTAAAACACCAAAACCCTACCTTTAACCGTACACTAAACCCCACATACACAACTAACTATGCACTATCTTTAACCCCTCCCTAACCCTAAGGTCTGTAACTACCTCACACGTCCCCTACACGCATACACCCAAACAAAATAAATATACCACATACATACATTTAACAAAACCCTACTTCCAACACTACACTAAAGCCCACACACACAACTATCTATGCACTATCCTTAACCTCTCCCTAACCCTAAGGACCGTAACTACCGCACACTTCCCCTACAGACAAATACCCAAACAAAATAAAAAATACACATACATACACTTAAAATAACCCTACTTCTAACACTACACTAAACCTTACATACATTACCTATCTATACACTTACCTTAACCCAAATCCTAACACTAAAGTCCTATCTATTGCACACTTACCTTACATATCTATACTGCAGACTGGCCAACCAAAACAAATCGACATTTTGAAATTCGCGGTTTTGTACGTTTGGGATTTCCATACTTTGCTCAATACATGTCGACGTCTTCGTATTCGTTCATACAGTTTTTCATGTTCATAATATAGACCCCAAGAATCAAACCAGAGAACCTCTTGCTGTGAGGTGATAACAGTAACAGCTGCACCACCACAAAATGTTGCTAGTGTGCAAAAGAAATTTAAGACAACTAAGTCTCATAAGTGTAAACCAAAAAGCCTTACCTCATTAACTCCCATTGTTAATTGTCACAATTGTGGGAGCAGTCATGAATCCAAATGAGAAAAATGTTTAGCTTATGGTCAGCAGTGTCACAAATGCAAAATATGGAATAATTTCAAAAAGTTTTGCAAATCATCACTGGCTTTTAGCAAGATTAATAAAGCAGTAAATCAAATGAAGACTGTGACAAGCTTGAGTGGCAGTGCTGAATCTTTTTATGTTGATGGCGTTTCTGTGATTGGTATAACAGTTAACACAGTAAATCCATGCGTCAGCAAAGAGTGACATATTTTGTACTGTACAAATTAATGGGAAACCAATAGAGCTCAAAGTGGACACCGGATCCAAATGCAATGTCATGCCAGTAAAAGCTTATGCAAAAGTAAAAAGCCAGAATGTATTTTGACTCTGCAAAGTGTGCAAAGTTAGTTGCTTATGGTGGTGAAGAAATTCAGACAGATGGCACTGTAGTCCTTTCTTGCCATTTTGCAGACAACAGCTGTGATTTGCAATTCTATGTAGTTCACAGAGATGTACAGTCATTACTAGGCCTAGAAGACAGCCTTCGTATGGGTTTGATTTCGCTCAG
Source organism: Protopterus annectens (assembly GCF_019279795.1). Taxonomy (NCBI): domain Eukaryota; kingdom Metazoa; phylum Chordata; order Ceratodontiformes; family Protopteridae; genus Protopterus; species Protopterus annectens. The sequence goes on along the minus strand of NC_056751.1, from coordinate 119,939,114 downwards.
TGAAGAAGTTCATCGTTTAAAAATGAATGAAAATGGTAGTTTTTAACAATGTATTTTCAGAAACTATGCTGATCTCTTCACAGATAAACTTGATAAGCTTCCAGTTGCATATTCCATGAAGCTGAACCATGAGGTAAACCCAGTTGTTCGAACAGCACGTAAGATTCATGTAGCAATGCAGAGTATATTTAAAGCAGAATTAGAAAAAAATAGTAAATTCTGGTGTTCTCACTCCTGTTAGAACCTACTGAATGGGTATCATCTATGGTAATAGCCCATAAGAAAAACTCAGATGATGTTCGAATATGTATTGATCTTCATGACTTAAATAAAGCTCTTAAACGTCCTCATCACCCAATGCATACAGTAAAGGAGGTAGCAGCATTAATGATGAATTCTACTGTTTTTTTTTTCAATTCTAGATGTTAAGAACTCCTTTTGGCAAATTTCATTGGCTCACAAATCGTCTTTATTAACGACTTTTAGCACCCCATTTGAGAGATATAGATTTTTGAGGATGCCATTTTGGATCAGTTCTGCCAGCGAAGTATTCCAACTTGCCATGGAATAAATATCTGCTGAATATCCTTATGCTGTTATAGTTAATGACATTATTGTTGGAGGCAATGGAGAAACAGAACATAACAGAAACCCCAGGAAAGTTCTAGATCATGCACATGAGGCCAACTTCAAGTTGAATCCTTTGAAATATCAATTCAAATTGAAAGAAGTTGCCTACATTGGTCACATGTTTACAAGTTCAGGTCTTCAACCTGATCGATCAAAGGTAACAGCAATCAGTGAAATGCCAGTTCCAGAGAATGTTACATCTCTACAGCATTTCCTGGGTATGATTAACTATTTGGGAAGTTTATTCCTAACCTTAGTGAGCTTTCTGTACCATAATAAGAGCTCACATGCAAAGATACAAAATGATCTTGGTATAAGCAGCATCAAGAAGCATTTGATACTTTGAAAAAGGGAATTTCCAGTCCGCCTACACTGAGATACTATGTTGTTCATAATCCTGTGACTCTCACTTGTGATGCTTTGCAATATGGTAACAGAAATGCACTGTGCACAAATAGACAAAGAGCTTCTTGCAGTTGTGTTCGCATGTTCCAAATTCAATTACTATATATATATATATATATATTTATATTTATATATATTTATATATATATATATATATATATATATATATATATATATATATATACATACACAAAAGACCACTTCAGACCAAAACAGATATCAGCCATTGGTAATGATTTTGAACAAGTCAATACATACCGTTCCAGCAAGATTGCAAAGTATGATGTTAAAATTGCAAAAATATAACTTCAGTATTGTCTACAACAAAGGTAAACATATGTATCTCACAGATGCTTTGTCTTGAACACTCAGAAAGTCAAAGTAGCATGAAAATGAGACAGCAAAATTTGAAGTTATGTTAAGAAACCATACTGCTAAAGAGCCAATTTTTCAAAGACTGAGTAATGCTATTAACCAAGGATGGCCAAAATATCAGACAGGTTTGCCACTTGAACTTCAACGGTATTTGCTATACAGAGATGAACTCATCGTGGAAGATGGTATCATTATGAAAGGGCCAAATGTGGTAGTTCCTAAATCACTGCAAAAGGAATACATAACAGTCTTGCACAGTGGTCACCCAGGCACTAAATCAACTAAATGTAGGGCAAGAGGTGTTGTGTTTTGGCCCTCAATGTCTAAAGATATTGAAAGAGAGACACTTTCTTGTTCAGTTTGCAACAGTAGTAAACCACAACAGCAGAAAGAACCTCTTCAGCTGCTCCCAATCCCTGATCTACCATGGTCCACAGTTGCTGTAGACATTTTGAATGGAATGGTCAACACTCTCTGGTACTAGTTGACTCATACTCTGCTTGGTTCAAAATTGAATTACTTAGTAACTTGTCATCTTTCACAGTAATTATGAAACTAAAGCGACATTTCTCAGTTCATGGAAGTCCACATAAGGTTATATCAGATAATGGTGCACAATTTACCAGTCAATGTTTTAAAAAAATTGCTAAATGTTGGGATTTCATTAACATAACTAGTAGTCCAGAATATCCACAAGCTAATGGTTTAGCTGAGCGTGCAGTTCACAATGCAGAAAAATTGATGGAAAAGTCCAAAAGGGAAGGAACCAATGTATTTCTTTATTTAATGAATCTTCAAAACATTCCTCATGATTCACCTGCTCAAAGACTGATGTTGAGACAAACACAGACAACTCTTCCAATCAACAAATGGCTGTTAGTGCCAATCACAAAGAGCAATGAGGTAGAGCTCAACTATTGAAAAAAACATCATTTGCAAAAGGTATACTATGACAAAACCAGTAAACCTCTTCAGCCATCATTGCAAGGTGAAGTTGTCTGAATGCAAACTTTGAAAGGTCATGATTGTGTGGGAATCATAAAAAACATTTTTGTTGAACCAAGGTCTTACATAATTCAATCCAAAGGTGTACACTACAGAAGAAATCACAGACACAGTTTGCCTGTCCCAGAGCCAAAGCCACAACAGACTGTGTGTACTAGTGATTCCAGTTCCTTGACTAAGTCACTAACTGATCCACTTCCTGAAAATGGACAGTTTTGTTTGTATAATTCTGACATATCAAATGAGCTTCTGTATCAAATAAATCTCTTGAGACAGGTCCTGTTTGTAATTCTACTTGAAATTTGTATGTAACAAGGGCAGGAATAGTCTGCAAACCTAATCCTAGATATGTACAGTAAATTGCATTTGTAGCCAGATAGCCAATGTTGAATTATTTACACAATGTCTAATTCTTGTATGTTTCAAGAAATATCAATTCAGATTTGTGCATGTATTTGCAATAGGCACAAAGTAAAGAGGGAGGATGTAGAACAGTGCGCTATGCTTTGTTGTCTGTACCTTATCAGCCACTGTAGTTGAAAGAAGTTTCCAGGTCGGGGTGGTGGTATTAAGCTAACTGTACTGAGCATGTGTTACAAGTAAGATGTAGAATGTGCATTCAAAAGCAGCTATGTTGTGTGTACAATAGACCATGTGTTAAACTGCCATCATGTCTCCACTCGACATTCAACAGTAATTATTTTCATAGCAAGTGGAGAAAATAAGAATTTGTAGAGTAATCTGAATAGTTGAGACCCCGAGTAGATTGGATTTGGTTTGTATTGGGGTAAAGTAAGACAATGGTGTTCAAGATGAGGGGAGTTGTTAATGAAGTGGTACATTTTATTATATAAAGTCTGTAATGTAGATGTGTTTTTCTATGTAAAACAACAGCTGTTTGTGCCTCATTGATACAGTGACTGACCTTTGGTTTGATGAATAATGGGGACCTCTGCATATCTCCCAACAATCTCTGACTTTCTTTACAACCTAATTATTCTTGGCATATCACTGAACTGTCCCTGATTCCATGGAGTATCCTTGTTTTATGTCTCATATCTGTGCCCTGTGCACCCCACAAAAACTGATTTTCTGCTAAATCACTGCAGATGACAGTCAGTCGGTAATCATTGGTATTCATTAAAATCTCTTGCTTCTTATTGTTCAAAAGTGGCATGTCAGTGTAAAACCTGTTGTTCTATTAACTCTTTAACTGAGTTAGAGTATTACTTAAAAATTAACCATGATGATTTTAGAACTTTATCCTTCATTACTATTGGCTTTTTCTAGAATTCTTGAACAAAGCATTTGAGAGGTATGATTACCTGTCTCCTAAAATTAATAATTTTGATGGAGAACAGTGAGATTAAAGTCATTAAACACACATATACATTGGCCGGGATTCACTAATCCTCCGTGTAAGACTAACTAAGTCTTACACGGAAACTGCAGTGTAAGAGTATGATGTCAGAGCATCATGCATATTCATGAGGGCAAACTGACTCAACTCTAAGACTAACACGGAGCGTGCACGAGTGCAGGGGTGTGTCAGACTGCCGAGCAGTATAAATATCCCGCCCCTGCAAGTGCCTAAACTGCAAATGTCAACTGAAATGAGCGAGTCCACTCAAATGTCTACATACCCAACACTACACTCCCTCACATTCTAAATCCCTGTACAAGTTCAAAATGTAAAGCTTCCCTTTTACTTTTATTATTCCCGATATAGCTGCCCATATTTGCGCGTGTATGTGTGGGTTTGCCCATTGCTTAGCTACAGTTAGCAGTGTAGACATCGAAGAGGATAACAAACTACTCATATGCAAATTAAGCCAAATAGCAATAGTGTAGTGGTAGATCCCTCGCACACAAAGGAGGCATTCCCGGTTCGAGTCCCGCCACTCCCCTTCCTATTTTCTGTAGGAAATGTGTGCATAAAAAGAATTCCTGACATTTACCTTTTAAATTTCAGTAAAATGCATTGAAATGGCCTATGTGGTAGTGAACAATATTTTATATATATATATATATATATATATATATATATATATATATATATATATATATGAAGGTGGAATGGTCATGCATACTGATAAATGAATAAGTAATGTATCTTAAGCAATGTGAAGCACTGCTAAGCAAAGTCCACTAGTATTAAGCACAGTGAAGTATAATTGCACATAGCTTAGCACTGCTTTAACTAGCACAATAGTTTTGCACAGAGCTGTGCATCGCGCCAACTAGCGCAAACACAACATGTTCGCACGGAGCTGCGCACCGCACTAACTAGCGCAACGTTGAGCAATGTCGGGCAGTGTAGAGCAATGTAGAGCAATGTCAAGCAATGTTGGACAAAGCTGAGCAAAGTCGGCTAAACACAGCCACACCTCCTATCCGGTCTGGCCAGTAGTAAAATAAAAAGCAATGACTGGCCTTGAACCCGGGATACTGTACACCATAATCACAGTACTAAACCACTAAGCCATGACAGCTTTAAATATGGATGCATTTCCAACACACTCATATATATCAATGGAAGTTTACTCATTGTTAAGCAGGTTTGCTCTTAGCTGAGATTTTTCAAAACCGGCCAATCACAAATAAGTGCGGGAAATGAGGCATATTTAAGCTCCATAGGTGGGAATAATTGCCATAACTGGTTGTAGCTCCCATCTGCAGACAGTATGGCCGGTGTTGGGGAGGGCTCTCGTTTTCGAGCACAACGGTGGGGCATTGAGGAGTCAAAAGTTATGGTTTGGCTCCTCGTCCATCATCATGATGCAAGACTCCTGCAGGGCCAGTTTCAGGGCACTGAGTATAAAGCGGAACCATTTAGCACATGATCTCACCAGTGCCACAGGCATCCCTCGGACTGGTGAGCAGGTCAGACACCACTACGTAGACCTGAAGAGGCGCAAGGAGGACCGACTGAACCAGTGGATACAGGAGGCCATTGGAATGGAAAATGCCCCACTACTGAGTATATAGCCATGGAATGAAGTATGTAAGAATTGCTATTGTAGTCTGTATTATGGATAGGTATGTCTCAATATCCCTTCATTTACTTCACAGCTGCGGGTGTCTGTGCTGCGAATCAGCAAGCCTATGCAGATAGGCTGCTAAGGCTGCGCCACCAGGCAGGTTAGTAATTATTCTGCATGTGTAGTCATATAAAAGAAGTGAGAGAGCCTGAAAAAGAGTGTTGTAACCCATTAATAATGGTATAACATGTGTGGAATAACTTCTCTGCATGTACTGTTTTATAAAATAAGTGAGACAGAGTGAAAAGGTGTTGTAACCCATTAATAAATGTATAATATGTCTTGAATAAAAGACCTCTGCATGCACTGATATATCAAATAAATGAGAGAGCCACTAGAAAAGTGTGTAATGTAATTAATAAAGGTATAATTCCTGGAGTGTGTCCGTGTCACTTTCTTCGATATGTTGTTGTACCCTTGCATTATAGAATAGTACTGTTGTATTAAGTGCAGTCAACCCACACATGGGTAGGCCCATATAAAGTGGATGAAGGGAGTTCCAGTAGCTGTTAAGCATATATACAGTCCTCAACTGTCTGTTCATGGTCGGCATGTACAGGTTAATCTGGCACATGAGTAGCTTGTTATTGTGTTCCCCAGAAATGTCAGTGTGCTGCTAGAAATGTAGGAGGCTGTCAACATATACCTGATAATGTCACCTGAACACATCCAGATATGTAGATACAGAAATATAAATGAAAAATATAAATATGTAGCAGTAACATCTGCATCCAGGAGAATTTGCATGTCAGATACAGGTCAGGTATATCAAGAACTAGCAAAACCCATTTCACAATTTAACGGACATTGCCTAGTGTAATAATACATGTAGGGGATATATAACTGCAGTCAGTAGGAATGTAGTGTAAACTATAAGTATATATAAGTTGTTAATGGAAGTATCTTTTTACACCCTACTGTATGTGCACAAACAATGCAATTCCAGACCTCAATGGGTATGTCTAATCTCATAACATTTGTTGGGACACATGTCATATTGGTTTTTAAATATCTGCATTTACTTCGATGCATGTGCCCTGTTCACATACCACAATCTTGTTGGCCTGTTGCCACCAATCAATCCTGCATGCTGTTGGAATGTCCACTGTTGTTCTATATATGCATGTGTTATGCTTGCTGTTCAACTGTTGGAACTCTGGTGTGTTGGGTTAATGGGAATACTACTGTATGCTGTTACAACTAAACTGGAATGCTATTAGCTATTAGTAACCCATATTGTCATTAAATCCCCCTAAACATAGAATGTATGGGAAGGCCAGTCCCAGCGGGCCCACCTGTCCCACCTCAGCTGGTGATGGCACCTGACACCAGCAGTTCCGGTGCCCAGCCCGGGACCTCCTCCTCCATTGGTCCTGTGCCACCTTCGGGTGGAAGCGCTGCAGGGGATGGGGCTCATCCCCCCCATGCCAGCATGGCTGGAGGAGGGCCACTTATCACCCTCCGAACAGTCCGGGCTGTGGTGCATAGGGAGATCGAGCGTTCAGTCACTGATCCTCTAACCAGGCTCGAGGCAAGAGTGGCGCTACTCATGGGTGAGCCTGCCCCTCCTACACAGCCCCCAGCACAGCCACCCCCGGGCTGTGAAGGTGCAGTGGTGACTGCCCATGGGTGGGGATCTCAGTTCCACTGTTGCCATCTGTGGGCTCATGGACTTGCAATTTCCAAACACCCTTCCCCGTCAATGGTGAACACCCACCCCATGTGTCATACTCTGCCCCTGTATGTGTCTTGTTTGTCTTATCTGTCTGCCTCCCCAACCTACCTCCCAAAATATACCTACTTCCTCTACCCCACATTCCACTCTCACCTAAAAAAAAATGGGCAATCTGCTCCCACAAAAACATTACGCCCCATACATAGCTGTCCCTTTTGCACACATGTCTGCTGGACACATAAACTGAAATTTAATTGGCAGTACAACATACTTCGTTGTCCTCACCCCTCTCTCAGGGGTGGAAGGTTTCAAATTTCCCTTCAAATTACTAGTATATGCACAGCTGTTGCTGTTAAAGAAATGGGCAGCTATGGACCTTCCCTACACCCATCCTGCACATCTCGAGCTGTTTTCCCTACTGTCTTTCCCTCTTTGTGCCCCTTTTTCACCATTTTCCTATCTCCCCATTTTCTTTTCTTTCAAAGAAATGAGCGTGGGGGTTAGCAGGAGTAAGCACTTTTAAGCAGTAGTTAGCGGGTTTGCGTGAGTGTGCACCTGTGTGCGCTTAGCTAAGCTTAGCTAAGCACCACGCAAACCCGCTTACAACTGCTTAAAAGTGCCTTAGTCACCCTGCATGTGAGGGTCGTTGTTCTGCTCAGCAGCAAAATAAAACACCAATGTCAGTCTCGAACCCCAGACCTTGGACACACTAGACTGCATGAAGTATCACTAAGCCACAGTAGATATACAGCAGGTTGTTGCTGAAATTTATATATCATGCAACAGAATGAGTGAATGTAAAGGTAAGATAGGAATGCCATAACACAAAACCTGTTCTGTGGAACTTTATCAGCAGTTGTTGTGGAATAGCATTACATGACTGTGATAACAGAACCAGCCATTTTAGCAGTAAATAATATTACAGCAGCACTTTAGAACCCCACACAGTATCATAGCAGGACAATCCACACCGAAATGTACAAAATACCTGTGTGTTCAAGGTCCAGCAAGGATGTAGGTAGGCATACTCAGTACTGGAATTGTCCAGTTTTCATGAGCATCCTGTGCTAATGTCAACAAAAAAAAAACACAAACTGTGCAGAAGTGAGTACATTAATATCCACAGTATAGCAGTTCACAAACAGTTCATGTGCCAAATGGAAACATCTCAATAACTACGTATGTATGACAGCTAATTGCACAAGTAGAAAAGAAACTACATACTCCCATGTATCTTGTGTTAGCATTTGTAGGGGTGAGTACAATTCTACACTGACAACTGTGTACTGGAAGTGGCAACATTCAGGTCTGAGTACAACATTCAAATCACTGGCTACACCCCTAGCATCAGATACAAGAAGTACACCAACCTTCTGACTTGCACAACGGTGTCCACGGCAAACAAGCATGGTTCCCATTTTGGAAAGCTGAAAGGGCTACGCCTACTTGACCTAGCAATTTGTAGCATTTGGTTGCTATGACAGTGAGTACTGCAAGTACCACACAGCAGGCTGCATGCAATTGCCAAATGGTGGCCAACAATTGGTACAGAGGCCATCACATGCACATGTGCAGATACCTATAAAAGCAGTCTGTACTAGCTGTCCACACAAGCAATCATTTCATTGCAGGAACAGAGAGAGAGGGAGAGAGAGAGTGTTGACACAGAGAGACACAGACAACAGCAACAGGAAACAAAAAAGATATAACAGAAAATATATATTGAAAAAATATATATTGAAAAAAAATATATTGAAAAAAATATCTTGAAAAAATATATTGAAAAAAATATATATTGAAAAAATATATACTGAAAAAAATACATTGAAAAAAAGAAAATATATTGAAAAAAATATATTGAAAAAAAATATATTGAAAAAATATATTGCAAATAAACTATATATATAAAAAAAATATTCATTGAAAAAAAATATTTAGAAAAAAATATATATAAACAAGAAGTGTACAAAACACATGGAACTGACTACTACAAACACATACAAAGGAAGGTATGTAACAGATATGTATTTACTGGCATGTAGTAGATGTTTTTGAAGAGTACTCTGCATAGTTTGAATCATCCATATGTGGCAGCAGTACGTATCTATGCACAGATGCCCTGTATAACTACTGCCATGGAGAAATCAGTGTGTAGCTGTGTGCAGTGGGATATGACTGTGACATATGTAGTTCAGCATTAAATGTCAAACATCTGATCCATGTTATCTGTGTTCTGTACAGTAGTGTGTACAATGTCTGTTTGGGGTGTAGCGCATACAGTTATGTAAACATGAATGTGACAAAGTAACAAATGCATGATAGTCATATTAACGTGTAGTTTAGCATTGGCAACAGCTGTACCAGGCTAGTATGGTAATTTAGCATTTGCAGCTATATATACACCCTCTAATATTACTGTGTGCTCACATGTGACACCTGTTCATGTTGCAGCAAGGCCCAACAGGTCAGCCGTGAGGTACATGGACTTACAACAGTGTGGTCCTTGTGTGTGTATGGCACACACATATGGAGAGATCTGTCTGTGTCAGATATATTAGCATCTGTACATGTGCATAGAGCAAGGGACATACTGCAACTGTTTGTGAAAGGTGGATATATATATATATATATATATATATATATATATATATATGTTGTTGAAGATTGTTATGTGCATATGTCTATGTAGGTTGTAGTGTGTGGCAAACCAGACAGCATACAGTGCTGGTATATGACATGTGGTGGTTGAACGCTGTGGGTATGATTCATCAGGTTTGCAGTGTTGCAGCCAATAAGGCCTGCTAAAGCTACATGGGCTGAAAACACCTTCAATGCATTCCGCACAACACTGTGCAATATTATGACATAACTGTATACCTCACAACCTTCCCATATTTGATATTCACACCATGAAAGGTGGACTGTATATGTGCCTATATGTATATCTATATGTACACCAATGGATGTTTATATGTATGTGTGTATATATATATATATATATATATATATATATATATAGAGAGAGAGAGAGAGAGAGAGAGAGAGACAGAGTCATATTTACTGCAACAGATGCCTGGTGACAAAGCCATGGACTCAAGCTCAATGTTGACACTGCATTGGCATCCCTCCTTGCCAAAACGCAGTACACATTAACTACCACACTGAAGGTGTGATACGAGACCATGGGACACAGGTGGACAGTAGTCTCCCCTTTGATAGTCACAGTGCCACACTAGTCATGTAATCTGTCTATGTGGCACAAGTCATCACAAAAGATGTGTCATCCAGGGAAATATAGGTCAGTGTTCCCCTCTACTCCACACACATAAAACCCATTATAGAGTACAATGCCCCATGTGGAATGTACCTCAGAAGACATCTACAGCAACTGTAAAGGACACAGACATACCTCACAAAGAGTAATACCAGCCTCAAACAGATGCCCTATGCAGACCGTCTCACAAAACCACAGCTAGACTGTGTTGCATACCATCTACCTAGAGGTGACCTCTGCTTAACATGCAAAGCTATGTGAAACTCAGAGCTGTTGGACATGCTCCACGTAAACAGATCACAATCCCTACGAGCTACATGCTCTAGGGACCTAAACCTTGTCACCTCAATAAACAGCACATGCTGGAGGGATAGATCCTTATCTCAGAGACATCCCATACTCTGGAATAAACCACCTATCAATAGCAAACAAAGCCCCTAATTAGCAGTCATCATATATAAACCTGATGATTGTATGTGAGATAGGAAATACACTCCGGGAATCACCTCTGTGGCTCTGCTTGACAGGGCCATGCAAAATGAAATTACCTGTGTGTCAAAGGCCAGGGTAGCATATGGCTAGACATCTATAGTTCCTAGGGCCAATAGCCTATAACCTACCTATGAACCGATGCACACCCTCATGTACGTGTTGCAATAATTGCTTTGTGAGGTTGACTGAGTGTGATGGTGAATGTGTTGTTGAATGTGTCAGAGTTCTGTATATGTGTGATAGCTAAGTGGGAAACTGTTTCTGTCAAGGTATTATGTGTCCTAGCTGTGATCCCAGCAAAAGATGTGTATGCTATTGCTAGGCAGAAAAAGCAGTATGCTAGATGGTCTGACGTAGTCTGTTGGTGTCGATTGGGGTGTCCCATTGTAGGCTACAGCAGTACATGTATACTTATTGAGTGTTACTGCTGGTGAATCCAACCGCTGAATGAACTGTAGTACTACCTGAAGCTGTATGCCTAAACAGTACAGTATGGTGCATATCCACATGTCCTGGAACCACTGCTTTGTTTGTTCCCCTTAGTCCTCACAGATGACATACCTCAGGCATAAGGTCTTGTAACTACTGACACACAGTACTGTATAGTACACAGGTAAAGGTCATGTGGGTTGCCATACCTTTCTGTCTGGTATGTATGCCTGATGTGTGTGTGTGTGTGTATGCCTGTACCATGGCCTCGGTCATATGTGTGTTACAGGATATAGGTGCGTATCTAGCAACATGTATAGTCTAGTACAGCAGTATGCCACCTATATTGACGAATGAGCACATATGTTAGGCAGGGGTTTGCCATCAATGACTAGTGTGGTATACTGGTAATACTGTGACTGGACTTTATGATCATTGCAATGGATTACATGTTATGTTATGCATTAGCTTGATATATACCCCCTGTGGCTAGGTGGTGCATTGTGTCACATACAGTGTGCCATGTACTGTTGTATAGTCTTACATACTGGTTTATCTTTGTTGCTGTGCAAAACATGGTTTGATATATAGAGTGTGCCAGGCACTGTCAGGCAGTTGTGGGTTGAGCACTGATATGTGGTATTGAAAGTGTGTATCCTTTGACAGCCAATAGGTTGCTATATATGGCAGTTAAATAATATCTCTACTTTAGAATGTTAAGTGTGCCACTTGACTTGCTCACACATATTGTTTCATTGTCTTCCAGGGTCATGGCCCACCATCGTAATCCCTCATACAGCCCAGCAGAGGAGGAAGTTATTACAGCCACCATGGTGCAGCACTACACCCTGCTGTTCTCAAGAACCAGCCAGGACCAGCATGAGCGGACTGCACTGTGGCAAGATCTTGTCCGTAGGGTAAATGACATAGGCATGCATAACCGGACATATGAGTAGGTACGCCATCACTGCAGTGATTTAATTAGACATGTCCAGCAGCGTGCATCTGATATCTGTAGACAACAGCTTGCCACAGGTGGTGGGGTAGCCATCCATCCCCCCCTAACCAGAATGGAGGAGCTGCTCCTGAGCCAGGTGGCTCCTGGCCAACAACAGCAACAACAACAACTAACATGCATCATCATGGAGACCAGAGCCACCCAGCAAGTTGACATGGAGCGTGCAGGTAACATGGCATAGCTGTATACTACTGTTACCTCTATTGGTAGATCATGCTTATGTGAGATGTGTAGTATGTAGTTACAAGATGTGGTGCCTAGTGTTGTGCAATAATAAGAATTCGGAATATAATATGTAGGCCTGTGACTGTCAACAGTCGTACTACTGTAAGATTGCAAACACACAGTAGCAATGCCACAGTTGTTGCCACTGACAAACTGTCTCATATCCTTGTAGGTCCCTCTGCTGTGACAGCAAGGCAGCAGACCCATGCTGGTGAGTGTGTTCTACATTTAATATTGCTAATTACATGTGCATGCCATAGGTGAGGTGTAGACCATGTACACATCACACACCAGTGCATAATGCATGCTGTGCATGTTTGCTGTGAGACTATGCACATCTCAGTAATGTGAGTAGCTGACTCAAACACATGCAATACACAGAGCATTCCACACAATTGTGGCAACACTGTAGTGGATGTTGGATAGGCAGAGTTGATACACATGCACACAACACACACAACTGTGTCATACGCAGTACACGTTAACATGCTACACATGGCATATTCAGACACCCGCTGTAGGATCACACTTCAGTATCCCAAATGTCATCCACACAGCACACATAATATACCTGAGGGGGTAGAGGCCTCTCATGTGGCTGTGCGACACTCTTCAACACATAACACATTCATGTTAAGCAATGTCCCCAATTGGGCACCTTACAAAGCCATGTAACAACTGGCCATGAAATGGTGAATGTAGCCATGGTATTGCAGTTCAGGTACAGCATGCTATGTGCGGGTCTGGCACACATTAGTAGCCTTGAGTGACCACATGTTGCTGCATGATGATGGCTCATGGTACTACACCCCATCCAGTTATAGTGGCCACAGTACTACACATATCATTAATTGCTATGCACCTCAATGTTGTGTGTGTGCAAACATATGCACCTATACACAATATGCATAGCAATCACCATTTGTACAAAGTGACACACATGCCTTGTAATGCTATTGAGTGTATAGGTCACATGACACACATTGTGTAGGTGTGATGTTTAATGTTGCAGTTGTGTGGTAGCATGTCATGTCATGGCTGGCAATGGCATGTCCAAAATATGTCCTACACTCACCATAACCACTGTACAATGGCTATGTTGAGCAATGGTATTCCATCAGGTATACATGCACCACTCATCCTGTGTGTATACATAGCATGCATGTGCTAAACCTGTGTCCACAATTATCTGCTAAAGACACAGATGCTCTAATCAGAAATGGATATCTATGTGACACACTGATACACATCCAGCCATGGTATGTATACCTGTGAGTGATGGTGCACAGGACATTGCAGAGCTTTTAATACTTGCACAGCAATGTTGTGTCCATGTACACATTGCGTTCCAGGGTGAGGCCAATCACTGAACAAAACACACATGCATCAAAGCCATGTATACTGTTATTAGCAAGGGCTGTCTACACTCACACTGCATGCTGTTGAGAAATACACATCCTGCATGCTTTCACGTTTGATATAAATGTTTGGCTTGTGATACTGTACCCCACCATCACACGCTATTGAGTGTGTTCTGGATTGCTGGTGGTGTGTGTATGTCTGTTTTAGTGAGGAGTGTGTGTGCATGTATGCATGTGTGCATGTGTGCATGTGTGCATGTGTTCATGTGTTCATGTGTGCATGTGTTCATGTGTTCATGTGTTCATGTGTGCATGTGTGCATGTGTGCATGTGTTCATGTGTTCATATGTGCACGTGTTCATGTGTGCCTGTGTGCATGTGTGCAGACATCATGTGCAGGTCGTAAAGTGTGTTTCCTGTCTCCCTCTCACAGGTTATGATTCTGGGCTGGTTCACTGTAGCAGGGAAACTGATGTCACTGAGCATGATAGTGATAATGATGATAGGTGTGTTGAGGCACAGGCATGTTTGCCAGGGTCTGTCGTTGGGCCAACAATCGACAGTACACAAGCGTCCACCCCATCCATGCACACAGTCATACTGGCAATACATCCATCACCAATGCCTTTAGCTGAGGGACAGCGTACAGCCGGCATTGGCCAGGACAGTGTGGCATCTATGGCACATGCATCCCAACACAGCAGCCATACCCAGATGTTTGGAAGGGTACCACATAGGCAGATATCCAGGGGTTCTCATCGGAGCACTGCTGCTCATCATGCCACAACCTCACACATGTTCCAGGCTGTCATGGAGGCACAGGCACATATGGAACGGTACACCAGACAGGGACTAAGGGCACAGAGGGCACATACCACCGTAATTGACAGTATCCATGAACTAGCAGGTGCCACCCGTCATTATACTGAGGTCACTGATAGACGTTGGGGTGAGACATTAGATGTCCTCCGCAATGTCATGTCCATGTGTCAGGACAGTGCGGGACGGTTGAGTTGTCGACATGGACGTATGCCAGCAACATCAGCAGCTGGCAGTCACCACGGACGTCCCTCAAGTCACAGCCGCTCCCGTAGTGCCAGTACCAGCCCCAGCAATGTCGGGGGTGGGCTGTCCATAGACCATCCTAGAAGACCATGTGCACGTGGCTCTGGACAGTCCCAGCTAGGACCTGGGTCCAGTGTACATCCATCTATCTCTGGGGATAGTACCCAGTCAGGCTTAGTACCTGATAGTGTCAGTAGCACCCCTGCCAGGCACAGGTACCGTATCCGTGGCCAGAGATGGTTATCTGTAAAGCCTGGCAGGTACAGTCTGTGGCTGTCCCACAAATACCCATATATGGCAGCCACATGGTGGAACTGTGTGCATGCAGACACACACATAAACGAGACACCTAGGGCTACCACATACATCAACATTGACCCATAGCAGTACTCTTGGCCCTCACACACACACACACACACACACACACACACACACACACACACACACACACACACACACACACACACACACACATGTCAATTGTATGGCTCACTGTAGGCCTCTGGCAAACCAACAACACACCCTGTGCATATGATGAAACCTGTGCCACCTCCTGTCATCTGTAACATTGATGCAGGAACAGGCTACCATGGTGCTGATGCACAGGGTGACTTTATAGCAGTATAGCAATGTTAGCATGTTGTCAGCAGTAGAGTGTAATGATATGCTTGAAGGTGTAGCTTATTAGGCATGATACATGTAAGCTATGATTGTCAATGTAGTAATGTTTACACTAGGGTTAGTTCCAATAGTGTATTGTCCACCCACGTGCCACTTGGCTGAATGTGTACTATTGGCAGCATGTGTTAAAGAGTGGACAGTATGTGTGGGATGTGTGTGGCACAGATTTGCAGGTGTACATTTGTGAACATGGTGGATGTGCACTGTCTGCATGTATGTGCATAGTGGACACATGGGCAGGGTGACATGCCCTGTATTACACAGTAACACTCCATAGTCTCGATTGGTGGCCAGTATGCATTGTACTACACACATTCAGACCTTGACTACACATGTGTGTATGACATGGTCTGACACTGTGCTGTGGGTGATACTGTTACTATCTGTTATTGTTTTGAATTCTGATAGTATACACAACTTCAACAGCCTGACCATAAACAATCGTTAGATGATGTCTTGACAACTGACACACAGATGTAGGACACACAGTAATATTTGGACCCTTCAGGTACTATACTATACCAGTAACCAGTGGTATTCACCTGCACCCATTACTGAGACCACTCCTGTTTGGCATATAGCTCTCTTAGGTACAAGCAGTCACAGTAGGGATATGTCCGTCTACGTGTGGTAATGCATACTATGGCCTATAATGCATTCTCCAGATGACACACACATCCTCCACAAGGGTATGACACAGACAGATCCCTGTTGTCAAACCCATGCTGTAAAGCTATAAGCCAACCAAAGCATAGTCATCCACCTTTACAGAACATAGTATCCCCACAGTACCACATAGGTAGTAGCCCCCAACATGAAGAACAGGTACCGATGTGTACATGCAAACAAATGGTACATCATCTCTCCTTTGATAATCACATTTTCAAAGGTATGTTTAAATCCCTCAGTGGATCACATAAGCAATAAGGGGTCTGACATATACCGCGGCCATAAACCCTCACTCACACAATTCTATAGAAACCGTAATGAGTGTGTGTGACACAGCTGACCTAGGCCAGGGATCACTGCAGTGGCTGGCCTTGTCACAAGCATACAGATATGACCTAAGGTCTGGAAAGCAGCAGCACACTCTTGAAAAGATGACAGATGTGTTCTTGGAGAAAGCAGGGTTCCCACACATGCAATAATTGAGGTCACATGTATGTATATGTATTTGCCACACAGCTACCTCACATGTGCAATGCACATACTGGTGTCATACTGTAATAAAAGCAAAATCCACCACCCATTGACCAACAGTGTCACACACATAGAATACACACACACACTCACCAAGTACAGGATTCAAACCCCTATCTAACTACTTCATGATACGAGAGGAGTATGCATTAACATGACACGCTATACACATTACTGTGAGCTCTTTTTTCCACAGGTATATTTGTAGGATGGTGACATCATCAGACCTGACAAAGATTAGTATACCACTTTTAAGGTGTTTGAGTACTCTCCAAAAAGGTTGCTTCTCTCCAAGGAGATCACACACACTTGTCAAGTGCAAGATTCAAACCCCTACCTAACTGATTTATGATACTACAGAAATATGCATTTATATGATGCGCTAGACACATTGCTGTGCATTCTTTTTTCCACAGGTATATTTGTAGGATGGTGACATCATCAGACCTGACAACGATTAGTATACCACTTTTAAGGTGTTTGAGTACTCTCCAAAAAGGTTACTCCTCTCCAAGGAGATCACACACAAACAGACACACACACTTGTCAAGTGCAGGATTTAAACCCCTACCTAACTGGTTTATGTTACTACAAGAATACGCATTTACATGATGCGCTATACATATTACTGTGAGCTCTCTTTTCCACAGGTATATTTGAAGGATGGTAACATCATCAGGCTAGACAAAGTGGGTTACATTAGGTGACATTGGGTGGGCTACATAGAAGGAATGTCTAAACACTTTGGCCATGTGATCATTAAAGGAGAGTTTACTATCTAACTGTGTCCCCAGGGCCTTCATGACTTTCTCCATACATACTGGAGTACCACCTATGTGGTAATTTGTTTGCACTTTGCTTTAGCCAAAGGGGATGACTATGCATTCTTTGGCATTCTTCTTGCGGCATTGTTTTGACACCAGGTATCTGTCTCTGTAAGCCCCTTCTGGAGGATGTGTGTGTCAGCCATAGAGTCGATTATGGACCACAGTTAGCAGTCATCTGCAAACCTGTTCAGCCATATTCCTCCTATGCTTGCCTGTACCTCTGAGCAGTGTCTACTGAACAGGTAGGGTCCCAGGACCAAGACCTGTGGGATGCTATTTGTGACTGTCTTAGAGTTGGACATGGCACCTGCAACTCTGAACATGTGTGTTTGATCTGAGAGCTACTTGGCCACATATCCTGTGACATAGCTGTTGATGTTCAGGCTGGTAAGAGTGTCCATGATGACAGAGTGGGGAATGGTGTAGAAAGTCCTTAATGAGGTCCAGGTGGGCTGTGTGGACTACTTTCACCTCCATCTATGTCCTTGGTAACTGTTTGAAGTAAGTCAACTATGTTTAGGAGGCAAGATCTGCCTTTAACAAGGTGAGGTTGTGTAGAGTCCAGTGTCTGGAGGTCCCCAATGTCTCTGTTTATGGGTTCCATGACAGTTTGCTCAATGGCTTTGTAGACCAGGCTGAGTAGACATATAGGGCAATGGTTTCCAGGTTCTGTTGTGGCACCCCCTTTGTGGAGCTGGATGACTGTTAGTGTGCCATTCTTTGGGTGCATGCCCTGTGGTACGATTGAGTCTGGGCAGTGAATGTAGGTGAGGGTGTAGTTCCTTTTGGGCCTAGTGTAAGACGCAGCCTGGGACACCATCCAGTCCCATTGATGCTGTGTTCTTGGCGTTGGAGAGGGCTGTCTTTACCTGCATGTCCATGACGTCTGGGGCTCTGCATCTTTCTGTGATGGACACAGGCCCTTTTGGGGGTGATGGGGGGAAGTTTACACTGAACTTGTCCCCCAGGATGTGGGCAATGAAAGTTGGTTCAGTGTATTCCTTGCCATTTGTCAGTAGCTGACAGCATATTTGGAAGTTGACACCTACATGTCTGGTATAGCTACCGCAGGCTTTGTGGTTGTTATTCTTACAGTCCTTGGCAATTTGTCTTTTGAAAGTGTCCTTGAATTATTTTATGAGTGATCATTGCTTCTTCCTAATAATGATCAGTGATGCCTTTCCTTAATGAAGTTGGCTCTATCAGGTGTTAGTTTCCTCTTTATGTTGTCTAGCTTAAATATAGCCAATGACCACCAGATTGTTTTCTTATTTTTGGTGGAGTGCATCTTGGTTTAATTTGTGATGTTTCGATCCATGCATCCCTGTAGATGCTCATAGGATGCACTTGTAACTGATTTGGCAGATTGTGTACCATTCTTCTATAGCAAGAGGTCTTTGGAACTTTTCACTTTTGTCTTGGGACGTGTGCAGTTTGCTTTTGAAAATGTCTTCATGGTGGTTTCATTGACTGGGTGGGGAGGCGGGATGTGGATGTCCAGTGTGATTACTTTATGATATTACCAGCGAGGGTTTTATCTCTGTTGTGGAACACTGGTACCCCATGTTAGTGATGATCATGTCCAGTATGGTGTCACCTTTAGTGGGCATGGTGACCAGCTATTCCAGGGTGTTAGAGCTTTTAAACTCTAGGAAACATTGGGCAAAGGATGTTGTACACAAGTTATTTTCCCACTCAATGTCTGGGTAATTGTAATCACCTCATATAATGGTGTTTGATAGGACCTTTATATTTTCCACTGTTCTCAGGAATACTGAGTGAGGTTCCTGTGACAAGGTAGGTGATCTGTAGCAGACTACAATTTTATGAGCAGCTTTGCCCAATGTTAGTTGCACTTCCATGGTCTCCAAGGCCTTATGCTCTGCCACTAACCTGACGGTGTGGGTATCCATAAGGTAAATGGGTACACCCCTTCCTTTTGTATTTCACTCATGGTTTTGGGTCCGAAGGTCAGAGGGATTGTGAGTGTTTTATGTGGAGCATGTCCAACAGCTCTGCATTTGACATAGCTTTGTATGTTAGGCAGTGAACACATCTGAGTAGGCGATATGCAAGGGAGTACTGATGGAGCATTTTTTTGAGATGGTCTGTGTATGGCATGTATTTCAGGCTGCTAATGTTCTTTGTGAGGTATTGCTGCAAGCTTTCCAGTTGTTGTAGTTGTCTTGTGAGGTACATAGCAAAAGTGGTGTTGTAGTTCTAATGAGTGATGAGTAGTGGGGAACAATGTCCTCTTCTATTCTGCATGAGCAGTGGCGGCTGGTGACTTCAAATCACAGGGGGGCTGCAGGAGACAGCTGAATGGGTGGGGTCAAGGGGAGGGGGTGTGGTCAACCAGAAAGGGGAGGAGCTATGCACAAAACCACAAAAAAACTAACTTTAATTAAATACGCTGCCCTGGGTGGCAAACCATCATTATGAAAGTCCAATCAAGACAAAAATAAGTGTAGAAGAATAAAAATATTTCAATGCATTGGCTGCATGACAGCTTACTTAATATCTAGATGGAAACAAAAGGTTGTGAGGCATGAAAAAATAAATTACTTTTTAAATACATTACTGGAATGCCAGTCAAAATCAAGTATAAGAAAAACCAGAAGCACTCAACTCAAACCACTTCTCCTTGCACTGCAATCCTAATTATAATATATTCAGCTTTATTAAAGTACCAAGTAAGATGCTGAAAGTAGAAATCTATGTGATGCCCCCACTTGTAAAAATGTTTCTTATCCAAAAAAGACCTGCTGCCTGACAACTTGTTTCATGGGGAAAACATGATAAAAGTAAAAAAATGAAAAGCAAACAAGAAACAAGCTCAAGATACATTGCTTAAAGGATTACTGTACAGGTTATGGACCACACATGATTGGCATTCTGTTTAGTTTATGGGTAAAGTCTGTAGAGATGACTGGAAGTCTCCAACAAGTGTAATGAGCTTTGTAAAATAATGGAATCCTGTCCTTTAATACCCAAGGCTTATACATTATCTAGTCAAGTATTCTCTGCATGGCAACAACAGAAAGGCTTTCAATGTTGGCAATTCTTTAACAGTATGCTTATTAAAGCTTACTTGCATCTTACGATCTCAGACAAGCTTACCTTATGGTCATTAAAGCATTGCTACTTAAAAACACAGAGCAACAGGCACTTTGAGTAATAAGCATAAATCTGAGTAATAAGCATAAATCAACAGTACAAAAATATGACAAAAATCAGACCATTCTGCAAAATCAAGGACAGATGAAAAGCCAGTGTAGTACTTATGCAGTGTGTCCTCCCCATCCAATGTAGATACAACTACTCCTTGCCTTGCTTGGACACATCCAGAGTCACTACATGGGGGAGTGGGGTGCAACAAGCATGTCACAATTTGAAATCTCTCTGGCTGACTGTGATGGCCCTGACACATTTGTCATACCTCTCAACCTCAAGAGCAAGAAATCTGGACAAAGCCATACACAGAAGTGGGACAAAGGCCCAACAATAAGGACAATTTTTTAATATTGCTCTAATAAACTTAGAAAGATAATAGAATAGGTCTTGCATTAGTATGAATTTTCTGAAGGGTATAAAATCTGAAACTCAAATGTCTGTTATTTTCTAACTTCAGTCTTTAGTGATTTGTCACTAATTTGCCAAAAAACACAATTTTATGAAAAATGGACCAAAAATGTGATGCAAAAATATAAAATAGACACACAATACAGCTGCTACCTGTCAAAGAAGGGACACTTTAATATTAGTACTGCTACCTTGAGCAGCTGACAAAATATAAAAGAATCTACATGCATTTTAAATAATCTATAACTTTGATTATTACAGTTGTTTCTTAATTGTAAACCCTCCATGTTTTCTTCCAAAATTGCTATTTTGCGGAGGGATTATAAGGGGGAAGAGCAACATTTTGAGCCAAAAATTGGGGACAGTTGAGAGGATGGTTATGCCTAATTCTATAAAGCAATTTATTTGCATGTACCTCTCAACCTGTTAATGCAGTAAATCTGAACAAGGCTAAATATATTGGGGGCACATATAAACCGTACTAAAAATTGCTCTTGTATAAATTGAGACAGTTGATAGAACAGCTCTTACTTTAACATGCATTTTTCTGAAGGTTATGAAGTCTGAAACTTATTATTGAGTGACTTCTGGCAAATCATTTAGGAATTAAAACTACAAATTTTATGAACAACAAACCAAAAATAAGAAGCAAAAATCTATTCATTCTTTGAAAATCTGGACAGTTGGGAGGTATAGTTCAGCTGGGCATGTCTGAGTTTGCTGCCCTTCCCCCCCTGACAAAATAATGGTTGAATGGAGCCTCTGCAGCCATTCCAATGAACCATTATACTTGGCTATTTCACTCCATTTACCATAAACACTAATGTGCATACTGCTTTACTTCTATGATGAGTTGGACTTCATTTGAAAGTTTTATTTTGTATTTTACAGCACAAACACTAAGTCATCTGTTAAACAAAGCAATGCAGTCTCACAATGAAAACTTAGCATTAAAACTTCTCTGCCCTTGAAACTCACATTCATTGAAACAGCATTGAAACCCACATTCAAAGAAAATACATTTTGCCAGTGGCAGATAAAGATTAATTTTGGGCTGTTTTCAATCATAGGCTCCTTGCATATGAAACATACATGTGCTCTTTGATACACCTTCCTCATTGTACTAAAATTATATTCCTTGTACAATACAGTACACTTGTTAGAGGGTGTTTTAAATTTGTTTTGAACATTTTTTCCAGTAAGCAATGAAACAAACCATATGCACCCATAATGGCAAAACTGCCCAGTTGAGAACATTTATCATAAAAAGTCTACTCAGACTTCCACAGTCCACCATTATTAGTAAATATACACAATTCTACAGTACACCATTATTAGTAAATATGCACAATTCCACAGTCCACCATTATTAGTAAATATGCACAATTCTATAGTCCACCATTATCAGTAAATATGCACAATTCTACAGTCCACCTTTATCAGTAAATATGCACAATTCTACAGTCCATTATCAGTAAATATGCACAATCTCTGAAGTCAGTCATCTAAATAATTCCACATTAAAGAAATCTGTAACTAATGAAGCGGTTGCTGCTAGCAATCAACTTTATATTTCATGGTTTCATCGAAAAATAAAGTGTCTGTTGCCCCTCAGGAATAAATTGCCTATATTACATTAAAAAAATGATAAGCTAGTAATAATATTGCAAGAGGAAATGGATGGCAAACTGATAACAAACTCATAGTGAGTATCTTCACCAAGGAGAACATTCTCAGTACGGCAGCATCCACCCCTTGGGGGAGTAGAACCCACAGCCTTCTGCATCAAAAGCAAGTACCCAACCTGTTGTGCTGTAGTATCAACTAGGCAAAGCACTAAACTTCTATTCCCCTGCAGCTCTCAGCTCCTTGTAAAATCTACTCAATACTCAACTGCATCTCAACTTCGCAGCTCAAGAAAACTGGAAAAAGCCAAAATGTATTGGGGTCAAAAGCCCAAAACAGGGACACATTAAACATTGCTTGTATAATCTTGGAAAGTTGCTAGAATAAAATGTTGTGTTGCCACCATATATTTTACTGCCAAGGTCCCTGAGCAAAAAACAGTCAGAGTAACATACCACTGCCCACATCAGCTGCTTTGTAAAGAGAGGAAGACTGAAACTTAAATGGCTATCATTTAGTGAATTCAGTTCTCACCATAGCTGTCAACCTCTTAGTACAAAACACCTGGACAAACCCAGTAATGAGGGAATACAGCCCTCAAACATATTCAGTGAATTCAGTTCTTGCCATAGCTGTCAACCTTAGCACAAAAACCTGGACAAAGCCAATAATGGGGGAATACAGTCCCAAAAATAGGGACAAATTTAAAATATTCATCTTATAAACTTAGAAAATTGCTAAAAAAAAGGTTGTGCTACTATGTATTCTGAAGAACATGAAGTTTGAAATTCAAATGCCGGTCAATTTTACTGCAGACAGAACAAAAACAATTTTCAGCAGAGACGCAGGGATTAAAACTGCAGACACATCTTTGTAAAATGGCAGGGCACCAGAGCAAATCCACACAAAAACAGGCAGGAGATGCAGACTCCACACAGAAGCCACCCCAACCAAGAATCAAACCAGAAAACCTATAGCTGTGAGGCAACAATACTACCACTGCACCCTCAATTATGCGAGGAAGTAAACATTCAGAAACCTGAAGTCTGAAATTCAAATGTCTGTCAATTTTACTGCGGACAGAACAAAAACAATTTTCAGCAGAGACACAGGGATTAAAACTGCAGACACATCTTTGTAAAATGGCAGGGCACCAGAGCAAATCCACACAAACACAGAGAAGAGATGCAGACTCCACACAGAAGCCACCCCAACCAAGAATCAAACCAGAAAACCTATAGCTGTGAGGCAACAATACTACCACTGCACCATCAATTATGCGAGGAATTAAACATTCAGAAACCTGAAGTCTGAAATTCAAATGCCTGTCAATTTTACTGAGGACAGAACAAAAACAATTTTCAGCAGAGACGCAGGGATTAAAACTGCAGACACGTCTTTGTAAAATGGCAGGGCACCAGAGCAAATCCACACAAACACAGGGAGGAGATGCAGACTCCACCTCAAACCAGAAAACCTATAGCTGTGAGGCAACAATACTACCACTGCACCATCAAATATGCAAGGAATTAAACATTCAGAAACCCTTAAGTCTGAAATTCAAATGCCTGTCAATTTTATTTAACATTTTTTAATCAGGACAGTCTGACTTGGAACAAATAAACAATTTTCAGCAGAGGCCCAGGAAGAAATAATGCAGACATGTCTTTAACATGGGAGGACACAAAAGCAAACCCACACAAACACAGGGAGAAGACACAGACCCCACAAAGAAGGAACCCCAGCCAAGAATCAAACCCGAAAACCTGCAGCTGTGAGGCAACAATGCTACTACTACACCATCAAATATCAAGCATTGCAATATTTACAAACCACAGATATTATGAGGAACAGATCAGATCGAATATGAGGCAAAAATCTGCAATTTTTTTACAAATGGTGGTGGGTAGGGAACTCAAGTCTTTAACACCTGCATACAGGGTACAGGGTTCAAGCCTGAGGTATTCCCTACCACACCACCATGAGCACCTGGGGCATTTACACACACACACACACACACTCCAGTAAAGCATAAGCACCATACACACACACAATCCAGTCTAAACATTGTAAAATAAAGGTAAAAAGCACCATACACTTACCTGAATATATCCAGCTAACATACATCCTTCCTGCGCAATACTCCAAAGACCCGTGAGATCCCAAGCAAAGCCCGATGAGATCCCAAAGCTCCTTCCCGACGATGAGACTGTCCTGACTGCTGCTCTTGCAGTCTGGACGCGACCCATAATCCTAGCGAGTCTGTGCATTTTAAAAGTGCACAGACGTCTCCTTGTGTCCCCCTATGGGGACTGCCGGACTGCCTTGAGCATGCGCATAGACCGACAGTAGTCGGGACTACTGCGCATGTGCGAAGTCTGCGAAATTTCAAAAAATATTTTTTTTTCTATTTTTTATTTTGAGGGGGCTGCAGTCCAGCAGCCCGATGCCACGAGCCGCCCCTGTGCATGAGACACATTTGATGAGGTGTGCCACATAGCAGGGTTTTCTGACTAATGTGGGGATGTGATTATCACAGTTGTGTCCAGTGTCCACCTGTGACCCAAGGTCTCTTGTCACACTTTCAGTGTTAAGTATACTATCGCCTATGTTGTCGTTCTTGGATACAGAGTTTTTAACAAAGGGGATGACAATGCACCTTTTGGCACTGAGCTAGAATCCATGGCTTTGACAACAGCCATCTGTCTCAGTGAGGCCCTTTTGTAGGCTGTCCACATCTTTAATGTTTACAATTACGGCTCCTAGTTTGCAGTCCTCTGGAAACTTCAGTAGCCACAGACCTTCCATGTTAAAGTTTACTTCAGGGAAGTAGATACTAAACAGGACAAGACACAGGACTGGACCTTGTGGTACTGCACTCATCACTGGTCCAAAGTCATACTTGGAGTCTGCTACTTTCACAGTGTGTGTTCTGTCAGTAAGCCTGTTGGCAGCACATCTTGTAACATAGCACTTTATAGCTAGTTTAGTGGGTTTATCTATATTTCCAGAGTGTGTGGTGGTGTTGTAAGCTATGGCAGGATCAACATAGGCTGTGTGAACCACCTTACCCATGTCGATGGTTGTGTTGACTGCTTCAATCTATCAGGTTTAGGTGACATGATCTGCATTTTACAAACCCAACATGGTTGTGGTCCAGGGTTTGGGGATTACAAATGTAATTTTTTATATGTTGTATGATGATACATTCCATGGCCTTGAAGAGTGGGCTGGTCAGGCTAATGGTGCACTAGTTCCTGGGGTCCGTGGTGTCTCCACCCTTGTGTAGTGGGATAACCGTCACTGTGCACCTTTCAACAGGCACAAAGCATGAGGTGAGGCTATTACTGCATATGGTACGTCAGTGTGGTGCCTGTTCATTCTGTGGTTTGTGTGGCACGCAGCCTGTGAAGTTATCTGGTCCCATGGCTGCTGTGATACTGGCTTTGGAGAGTGTTTTTTACCTGTGCAGCCGTGATGACAGCAACGTTGCAGTCTTCCATTATAGAGATGTGCTCTTTCATGGGTGGGAGGGGGGGTACAGTTAACACTGATCCTATCTGCCAGGATGTTGGCAATATCAGTTGGGTCTGCATATTTAGTGCCATTGAGCTGTAACTCAGAACAGATCTGAGTGTAGCCATGACATGGACCTGTCTGTTGGGCAGAGATCTCCTGAGTAGACAGTATGCAACAGAGTACAGATTGGGTTACATTCAGTCTTGTTGCATGGGGCAACTGTTTGAGGCCAGTAATCCTCTTGTTAGGGTACTTCAGTGGTCTTTCTGGCTGCTGAACATGCCTAGTCAGATTCATCGCAAGTGTGTTGTGGTACTCTCTGATGGGTCTGATGACTGATGAGTACTGGGAACCTCCTTTGACCTACATGCACAGACATTGGCAGTTTGTGTGAACACATAGAATGATTTTCTGACAACTTTGTGAATGTGTTTCTGGAAGTAGAGATGTCTATCCACATTTGTCCATAGATCCCTTATTATCACCTCCGTATTTGGCATAAGTGTGTGAGCATGCCCAGTATGACCTTTCAGTATGTTGTTGCCTGACATTTGCTTCATTTTTTAACTGTATGAGCATGCCCAGTATGACCTTTTTGTGTGATGCTGAATGAAATCCACTACATTTGTTGGAGTGTGTGAGCACGCCCAGTATAGACATTTATACTATATGTGTATGGAAAATCAAGTTGTATTTTTACAGCAGGCCTCACCTTTGTGCCATAGATCAACAAGGATCATGCTGTGCCTGCAGGGCTTCCATGAGACACTTTGCATAGACTTATCAACATTTCTACATACAGGGGGGAGAGCCATTCTTTGTACATTTCTACCCAGGGGCACACTTGATTGTTACTGTGGGTGTACAT
This sequence comes from Protopterus annectens, assembly GCF_019279795.1. NCBI lineage: Eukaryota > Metazoa > Chordata > Ceratodontiformes > Protopteridae > Protopterus > Protopterus annectens. The sequence continues at coordinate 119,911,816 of NC_056751.1, read as the reverse complement.
ACGATGAGGGGTTCACCTGACACTTATACACATTTGCTATGCCTGCACTGCTATGTACGGTACACCATTTCAGTCTGTACTGTTGCCTATCATTCTGGCTTGAGGCATACTACTGTACTACACTTCTTAGCGTCCAATGCCACATATATTAGATTGCAACTTCATAGCCTACACAACCCACATCACACCGCCTGGCCTGATGTTCTCTGTCTGCATAGGCCTGTGGGGGTGGTTACCCATATGTGTCTTTAGGGGCATGTTACAGCATTTCTTTGTGTTTGCATTACTGTACAATTGTTCTGCTGTGTCTGCGCTGCTGAAATGCTATCATGGCTTAGTGGTACAGTACTGTGACTATAATGCACAGTATCCTGGGTTCGAGCCCTGTCACTGCTTTTTATTTTCATGCTGGGCAGACCAGACTGCTTAAGGGACAGTAAAGCTAATATGAGCATGTTTACCTGTCTTTCCTCAACTTTGCACTACTTTGCCCACCCTTGCCCAACATTGCTCAACGTTGCCCAACATTGCACTAGTTGGCATGGGCAATTTTGTTTACCTATACTAAACATTGGTAAATGCTGCTTAGCACTGCTTTATATTGCTTAAAACATGGCAATCATGCCTCCAATGGTGCTGCAGGGCTGCCTATGTCAGATGCACATACTACACTCCCTATACATGTTTGGAAACTGGTAGTGTCAAGTTAGGCATCCCTTTTATTTTATGTGCGAGTCAGAGAGAGGTCTCATTTCCAGGGTTCCTACTGAGCCAGTGTATGTGCTATGCATTGCCTCTTTGCCAAGGCCAAGGCATACTGGGCACACCTCCTTCTGCCTACTCGGGCAGGCTCAGGTTGTTCCTCCTCCAAGTCACTCTGTGCCTGTGCAGGCCTTGGCAATGGTGGGGGGCTGTTTGGCCCTGCCCCATGCTGTTCCTGCTGCAGCTGTTTTCACAGGATCATATTGTGTAGCATGGCACATACCATGACAGTTTGGGTACATGTAATTGGTGAGTACTGCAAAGCTCCACCAGATGTGTCCAGGCACTGGATCCGTGGCTTGAGCATCCCAAACATACGCTCAATTACATTTCATGTTTGTACGTGTGCCTCATTATGGTGTTCTTGTTCAGGTGTGTGTGCATTTCTGATGGGTGTCATCAGCCACAGCTCCAGTGCATATCCAGCATCCCCCACTAGGTGACCATCAGGGATGTCCCCATTGGCAAATGTCTGGTACAGCTGCATCAGATGCCAGATATGGGAATCGTGGTAGCTTCCAGGGCAGCCAGCACACACATTCAATATTATGCCCTTGGCATCGCACACGACCTGGCAGTTGATGGAGTGGAAGCCCTTACAGTTGATGTAGGCCCTACCCCACTCACCGGCTGGTGCTTTGATGTGTATGTGCGTGCAGTCAATTGCACCCACTACCTCAGGGTATTCCGCTATTTGCTGGAAGAGATGCATATTGCTGGCCAATACCTCATGGGAATTGGGGAAATATACATGATCACCGACATGTGCTGACATGGCATTCAAGAACTGGTGCAGTACCCTGGATGCTGATGCCCGTGAAATCCCCATCATATCACCAGTTGGTCTCTGGAAGGTACATGCTGCTAGTATTCTTAGGCCAACACATACCTTGGTTTCCACTGGGATGGGTTCCCCTCTGTTGGTTCTGTGTGTGAGGTGTGGCCTGCACAGCTCAACAATTTGCTGCAGGACCTCTCTGTCCACTCTATTGTGCTCCACTATCTCCAGTTCATGTAGCCCCTGGTAGGTTACCCTGGGTCTGTACACTCTTCTCCGTCTCCTCACTGTGGGTTGCTCAGCAACATTCGCAATGGCACCACCCTTAGCATCTTGCACATGTTGCCTTATAATAGCAATGGCAGCCCCTAACATTGTTTGTCTCAGTTAAGCTTTTTAAGTTTTCACTTCTCTTTGTATACTGCAGTGTTGCAGTGTTTCTGAGTAAAACATAGGGTAATGTTGTTTGCAGAGTTTTAAGTGCTGGGCTGGGCTGGGCTAGTGTACTGACTGTGTAATTGGCTGATTCTGATTGATTTCACCTGGCAGCTCTGCTAGTTCTCCTTGGTTAACTTCCTACTACTACTTTTCCTTCCTTTTCCCTTAATGTTTCCACAGGGGGCAGCGCCGCGCAAGCAAGCACAAACACGCGCACACAAGTGCACACGCACGCACACAGCCTTACACAGGCTTACACAGGCTTAGGCGGGTGCACATCCACGCACACAGGCTTAGACAGCCTTACACAGGCTTACACGGGCGCACACAGGCTTAGACGGGTTTACAGGCACGCACACATGGGCACACAGTGTAAGCATCTTTGCAAGAAACTTTGGTTGTAGCCACAGCGTACGCCTTCAGTTTCTGGGTTTCAGTTCAAACAACTGTAGACACGCTTCTTCCAGTCCTGAGTAACTCACAGCAAACACATGCCACTCTGCTCCAATAAGCTTACAGTCTTTGATTAATACCCCCCCCATGATGTCACCTATCTTCTACTCTGTTACTCCCCTAATCCTACTCTTACACTCTAGGGACATGGATCACATGGCAGGGAAAATTGGGATTCACTATCCTTATACTCATTTGCATAGGGTTGCCTACTAATGCTTGGTTACATCTCTCAAACTGAGCTTCCCCCCTTAGCAACCACTACTCAGTAGCCATGTTGTCTTCAGCCTGCCATTTACTTGCATAGCAGATGGATATTTTTTATAAAATGCCTATTTTTGGCTTTTATTTATTTTTTTACTGGTTTTTAGAGCACCGCACGTTTGTGCGGTGCTGCGCTACGCTTAAACATCGGAGATCGGGGTTGAAAAAAAAAATTTTTTATTATTTTGCAACACATATAAATGCCAATGGCCTTATATTTGGCCATTGGCATGCTTCCTCAACTGGATGCATCCTTTATTTGGAACTGTCATTGCTCCGTTTTGCTATTTGCAGAACGGTACTCAGTTACCAACGAAGTACATTTCTGCAAATAACACTACTCTTACTCGGACAGGTTAGTGTTTCCTGGATCGCAAATTTACCTCATTTGCACAGCTTTCAGCAACAAATGAGGTAATTTGCATACCATAACACTGTCCATGCAAGAGTAGCTTTAGAAGCTCTCATGCACGCCCCTACTGGCTATTGCTGAATGGCTCGGCAGACATATCGCCTGTCTGCAGTCTTATACTGTTCTTACACTCTATGAAAGCCTTCGTAAATCCATCCCATTATATTTACAGATTTCTTTATTTTTATTTTTTAATAACTATAGCTTTATTCAGGATTTAATCATAGTCATATACATCAGCAAATGACCAAAGCCAAAACATCCCAACATGGAAAACAACAAACAAGACAGCATTCTGCCTTACAGAGTCCATTTTAGAATTGGTGATAGGTACTAAATAAGGTGAGATATGAATAGTCAAAACAATAGTTGTACACTCTAATACATTAAGACTACTGCATATATGACTGGTAAATGATGCTGAAGCTCTGAGTGTCTGCTCAAGAATCTGTGTCTAAGCCAAAAATAATGAGAGAGACCCAAAATAAGGGACATTTTTTAAATATTACAGTATTTCACTTAGAAGTTAATAGAACAACAGATTTTGCAACAATGAGAATTTTCTGAAGAATAAAAAGTATAAAACTCTAATGTTTGGCATTACTGACTGGCCTGTAGTCACCAATGGTTTACTAGCAAATCAAAGTTTTTGTATGGGGCAATGCAAAATATGAGACAAAATTTGGAAAGTTCTGCAAACTCAGGGACCATTGAGAACTAAGATGATCAATAAGGGAATATGGTAAATAATGCCATCACAGGTCATGATACTCAGAAATGACTGGCACGTAGTGCAGTAGTGCAGAGGATTAGGGCTATGAGCTGTTAGCAAGTAGCTTCCTTAAGAGCAGGGTTTGATTCCCTCAGCCTCTATTTGCCTATAGATGACTCTGAGCAAGTCACTTAAGCAGATAGAGGCAGGTATCCAGGTGATGGACAAGATCCATCTTTTAGTCTACCCTTAAGTCAAATTTGCAGGTAAGTCAAAACATGTATATGGAACGTTCTACTGTACTGTACTGCGATACAATACAGTACAGTACAGTAAAGTAGAACGTTCCATACAAAAATATATATATGTTAAACTTACCTCTTTTTAAGCTTCACTTCACATTTCTGTACTACAGGCATCACCCATGAATGTTTTCCAGTCTTTCCTGAACTTTCAGACCTCTGCCAGACCTCCTACTGTCACCTAGACCCTAGAGAGCCGCAATGTTATTTGCCCACTCTACTGTACAGTACAGTAACTGCTTCAATACTGTACTGTACAAGACAGCAGTCTTGATCAATCAGATCACCAGATCACTAACACAGTGATCTCTTAACCAGTCAGATTGCTTGTTCGATGTGAAGGCGAAAGTAACTGCATTAACAAGACATGCGAGCAGCTTCACGAATGGGGAAAACATGGAAAAGGAAAATACAACAAGATTCTTCATTTTAAGGTGAGATTTGGGCAACTTTAAAGATTTTTATTTATTTTCACATTATTTCCAACATTGCGGCAGCCCGTTCTTATCTATGGGTTGTCCGCATGTCAGATGTCTGTAACCCAGGGAATACCTGTGGTACTCTGGAATAATTAATAATGTGGGATAGGCTTCTCACTGGTCACCTAGACTGCATGACTAGAGACTATGCATGAAATATGATCATATTTATGAATATAACATTTTCAGTGTTCAGTGGAGTAACCGTACTCTCAACGAGAATATTTTAGTCCTGTGTTTAGCCATGAAAAATGTAACTCCTGGGGAGACTGAATTTATCACCATATTGTCTTCCATCAGAATACATGGCATAGATATACCCAGCAGAAATATTATACTATTCACACTTGTTATGCAATACTTTAAATCTTCAAATGTTTTCTGCTGATGTGACAATATTGACATTATGGGTTGCATAGGTTTACATGACCAAAAATATAGAAGTTGCCAGCAATGGAACCGTCATACAGAGATTACACATTGATGAATTAGTTTTGTCCATAGATGCAAATTTGTGGGCAGTCAGGTAGGCATTGTGATATTCATGGACTGCTTAATATAAGAACGATCCTTTGGCCTTAGTAAAGACATTCAATATCTTGACATGTGGGTATCAGATTAATACTGGGAATATAGTAATAAGTTACACAGGGAAAGAAAGGTAAATGATGCATTTCTTGAATACTCTAGTCATGAAGAAATCTGTTTGAACTTTAAAACTGAAATTCTTGTTAAGTTCAATAGTGACATGGTAACAAATAGAATATGCCATTCATAATGAGGTTCTGTAGCAGAGAATGCAGCATTTCCTGTTAACAAACAATGCAGATGCTAACAAATGATGTAGATGTTTATTTTTATTTATTTTACACTTGTTAACCAGGCAAGCCAGACTGGATATAGGTCCATTTTCAGTGGAGGCCCGGGAAGAAATGCTCCAGTCATACACAACAAGTATACATACAGTGAATTATTACAAAATGGACATTTGTTCAACAATATATACACACATGTTCAAGATTATTTTTTATTACTAGAATTGTTACATACCTGCATAGTTCATAGTAGATGGTGGTATTTGAATTGTCTATCAGTAAGTGAAACAAAATAAACTCATTGGGTATCCTAACTTGTTTAATCAAATTTTGGGTATTCAATATTAAAAGTTTGATTACTGAAAGAAGTTAAAAAAAAACATGCTTGAGTTATTTTTCAATAGATGATAGAGATTTGTGTGACATCCTGGTATTCTTAATACTTGGACCTGACAAAAATAACACAAGAAGGAGTTTAGTAAAAAAACAAAAGTATAATTACATGACATACTAAAGAGTTTGATCAGTTGTGACATGGAATAAAAAAGTGGACATTTTGAAATTTTAAGCCAGCCTTTTATCTTTGGACTGGAGGGAATATTTAAACCTGCCTTAACTTTCTTATTATGCTATAAACCATTTGAGATTAATTAATTTATCGATTTAAAAAGTTAATTCACAACGTAAAAAATAATTTTTACAAAAATAAAATAGACTGGGATAGTATTAATTTTGAAGATAAATACTCACGCAAGGGGATTCAACTTAAATATATTTCATTGTTCTAGGTCAGCCTTTATTTTTTTTTTTCTACAACCAAATTAAGATTCATTCAAATGAACTCACACATATCAGATTTATATTTAACACCAAGATATATAGATTTATCAAATGAAATGTTAATTCCAGTTGCTAGAAGGGAGCTGAGTACCTTGTCAGGACACAATTTATAATTTGAAGCTTTACTGTATTTCTCTACTGCTTATAATAGATGTGGAAAAGATTTTACTGGGTTATGAAATTATGAAAGGATGCAATCAGCAAATGATGTAATATTAATTACTGGATTAAAATTTAATTTCTGTTATTAAAGGATCATGTAGAACTGTGGAGGAAAAAAGCTCAAGAGACAGAAGGAAGAGCTAGTGGAAGGCACCCTTGCCTGGTTCCTGTAGAAATTCTTATGGGTGGTGGCATTCTGCCATTATGTGCAATGCAAGGATAAGCTGAATTATGCAAGATTTTTACAGCATGAATGCAATTACCTGGGAAACCAAGGGCTTCAAATGTAAAGGGAACATTGCCTTTATCAAATTCCTTGTTAGTATGCATTGCCAGTACTCCTTCCTGATTGAGCAGGTGTTGTAATACACATTTAAATATGTTGTTATCCTGACTCTTCCTCTATTCCATAAATCCTGATTGAAATTTTGAAGTAGTTTGATTTGTAACCTATCAAAATAATTTAGTAAGTATCACTAACCAAATGTTTATGCCAAAATTAATAACAGATATAGGACAGTAGTGTTCCCCTAAACAAGGATCTGAGTTTGGTTTAACAATAAAACTTGTCTTCAAATGGTCCAGATATGTATAACCAATATTGTTTTTATTGATATGATTATATAATTTTAACAAGATTGGTGTAATATGCTGTTTAAACATTTTGTAAAAGGCAGACTCAAAACCACCAGGCCCCAAAGCTTTACCCTTTTTTGAGTTGCAAAATAGTTTCTACAACTTCATCTAATTAAAAGTCTTTATTAGGCTTTAGGATAACATATTTCAAATCTGCATTACAATTTTGCAAGAAACCTATCTTTATCATTTGAATTTACATGTGAGTTGCTGTAAGCATATATATCATTATCTATACAAAGACTACCTTCTGTACATCTTCAGGCTGCTTGTATGAAATACTGATGGAATGTTATTTCAAACATGATTTAGCCCCCCCCCCACACACACACACTGTCTATCGATCATCAGTCACTCCTGGCCAGCTGGTCCATTCATTTCTCAAAACCTTGATGAGGATTCACTGACATAGTCCGTCATTCAAACAGCCATCAGGAATGGTTAAAGAGTGTTTTACATTATCCCCTAACTCCCCATGGACACTCAGATAAGGAGTGGAAGGTGGATGTTCAAATGCTGAGCATGCTGGTCATCCCTCACTTCCAAAAATGACTTTGCCAGGAAGTAGCACTGTCCCCTTGTCTCATGCTGAGAAGTAGTTTCCTTGGTATCCACTGGAGAAATGACACTTGCCTGTGTTCCTTGAGTGTCCACAACCCTGACTCTCCACAAGAGAGGCAAATGAGGCACAACCTTTCACTCCTGTCCTTCCCTGCTAAGATCCTCAAGTGTCAGGTCCGCTAGTTGAATCCCTGTCACCTGGGTCACAATTAGAGTTCTGTCTCTGTGCATCATTGAATCAAACTAAATATAACTTAGTTTTAACTAACTGACATGGACTTTGGATGGAATTAAAGCTCAGAATTTGTAGTGTGGAGTGACACAAGTTCTTGCCAAGTGCTAATTAAAGATGAGAATTTGGTTGGATCCAAATTCAACTGAAGCTGAAATATATTCTGTGCAGATGGCTATCTGCTTTAATCTGCACTTCTTTATCCATCATGTTTTACCAATTGAAACCCTTTTGATTGTAGATTTAATGGAAGCCCATCTGATATCAAATGGAGCTGTGTTTTTAGAATGCAGCACAAAGCAAAGCTGAACTAATAATACATCCTGATCTCCAGTCTCTTCAGTCTGCAACACTAAGGAGTTCAGTCTTCAGTTGATCCCATATCATTGATCGGATATACTAAGTGTATTAGTGAATGGCCTGAAACTATGGAATTTAGGTGTATTAGTGAATAGTCTGAAACAATGGAATTTAAGTGTATTAGTGAATGGTCTGAAACTATGGAATTTAGGTGTATTAGTAAATGGTCTGAAACAATGGAATTTAAATGTATTAGTGAATGGTCTGAAACTATGGAATTTAAGTGTATTAATGAATGATCTGAAAAAGCTCTTGGTGTTTGGCAATATTCAAGTCTATATTTCTGAAAGGCTCTAGACAATGAAAACGTCAATTATTAGCCAGAATATACGAGGTGATAAAAAGAAGGCAACATCTTTCTCTTTTGGATAAATGGCACAATAGGGGTAAAAAAAGACCATATAACTTAATAAGTCCAGTTAATAATTTTATCTATTTTTATAGAGTTTCGTGGATCCAAGTATATGTAGAAAAGACTAGGGTCATGTTACGCTCTCTACCTATAATAATATAATGTTTATTGAAGCAGATAAAATTTGAAGCAATGTACAAAAGCTAATATTCTCTCTCAAGAAGATCCAGAAACTGAAAATAAAACTAAAAGATGCAGAAAAAAAGGTACTCTCACATTTAACTGTTACAAACCCCAATTGGGTAGCATTCCTTACACCAGTCTGTATTTAACAGAATGCATATCATATCTAGAATAGTCACTCAAAAACAATTTCTTTGGTTTTCTGAAACAAAAATGAGGGTACCCATTTTATAAAGCTCAAGTTGAGATGAACACATATGGGTTTCTTGATTGAGACAAATATTGATCTTTATGTTATAAGTGGTACAGCGGTAGCATTGTTGCCTCACAGCAAGAAGTGTTCCTGTTCGATTCTCAGCTGGAGTGCCTTCTGTGTGGAGTCTGCATGTCTTCCCTGCGGCCGAGTGGCCTCCAAAAAACATGCGTGAATGAGCGTGCCTTCGCTGAAGGTTGAGCGTCGGGCTGGCAATTCCACAACATAAAAATTGACTGCCAATCATTAGCAGACAGGAGTTCCGCTGTGGCAACCCCTAACTGGGAAAAGCCGAAAAGACAAACATGTTATAAAATAAAGTCCAGATAAAGCTTCATCTTAGATAATATCTGGATGTCATGCAGGCTCCAGAAAGATATATTTGATTCTGCTTTCCCTTTATAAAATCTTTAAATACTGCAAAATAAATTACTACCTGACTCTCCACAAAGGTGGAAACTTTACATGGAAAAATAATGAAGAGAGAAACTTATTCCTGTAAGAAGGGATAGGCAATGAATGATGATAATAAATCAAAAATCATCGTCTTCTTTCGGCTGTTCCCATTAGGGGTCGCCACAGCGGATCACCTGTTTCTATTTCTTCCTGTCCTCTGCATCTTGCTCTCTCACAGCAACCACCTGCATGTCCTCTCTCACCACATCCATAAACCTAATCTTAGGCCTTCCTCTTTTCCTGTTACCCAGTAGCTTCATCCTTTGCATCCTTTTCCCAATACACTCAGCATCCCTCCTCAGCACATGTCCAAACCAACGTAATCTTGCCTCTCTGGCTTTGTCTCCAAACCTTCCAACCTGGGCTGACCCTCTAATATGCTTATTCCTAATCCTGTCCACCCTCATCACACCCAGTGTAAATCTTAATATCTTTAACTCTGCCACATCCAGCTCAAACTCCTGCCTTTTTGTCAATGCCACTGTCTCCTACCCATATAACATAGCTGGTCTCACTACCCTCTTGTAAACCTTCCCTTTCACTCTTACAGGTACTCATCTGTCACAAATCACTCCTGACACTCTTCTCCAACCACCCCATCCTGCCTGTACTCTCTTCTTCACCTCTCTTCCACACTCACTGTTACTCTGAACTACTGACCCCAAGTATTTAAACTCATCCACCTTCACCACCTTTACTCCTTGTATCCTCACCATTCCTCTATCCTCCTTCTCATTCACAAACATATATTCTGTCTTAGTCCTGCTGACCTTCATTCCTCTTCTCTCTAGAGCATATTTCCATATCTCCTGGGTCTCCTCAACCTGTTCCGTACTCTCACTACAGATCACAATGTCATCTGCAAACATCATAGTCCACGGGGACTCCTGTCTGATCTCGTCTGTCAACCTGTCAAGCCATTTGCTAGACAGAAGTCTAGAATGGCTTCTCCTTCTTTATTCCTGTTGCCCCACCCATATGTGAACCAAGGCAGTCCTCATATCCTGTTCTCTCTGTTCCAATATGTGCATTTGGAGTCTGATTGCCATGAGTCTGTCATTAATTGTGATGATATCCACTCACTGCCTTCTGAAGCCTCTCTCTCACCATTTCTAGCCTGTTCCCCACCTGAGTAGTAGAGTGTGGATCCCAAGCACTGCCCTTCCATCTCATCTCTTGGATACATAGTATGTCCAGCCTCATCATGTCATCCACTTCCAAGCTGCATCCTTTCAGTGAACGTACATTAAGAGTAGCAATTCTCAGTTCATGTTTGGCTGGTTGTTTGGTTTTACATCCAGCTTTCCAGCTTTCACTCAACAGAGCTATCCTAGGTAACCCAGGCTGAGCAACTAGACATAGCTTATTGACCCAGGGCTGCTGGGCTTTTATGGTGGGCACACACTGACCAATAGGGGCACATATACCCCTCCCACCTTTAGCAAGGGTCCCTGGTGTGGGTCAGAGTAGGCTGTCCTCAACCCACTTATCATTGGTAACTGACATTAGTCAATATGACCGAATCACCTAGAGCCATATTTTACACTGTTGAGTGGCTAGCCCTGCCATGGCATGCAGTCTGTGATCCAAGTTCTCCTATCTTGAGGATACTGTGCACCGCAGTAAATCACCAAAGCAGTTGGTCTGTACAACTCTTCCCTGTACAGGGCACCATGTAGAGTCTGTGCTGCTGGCCACAGCTCCATTCATTGGTGAGTTTGAGATGGAAACACTCATCATGTTTTGCAGACATGGGAGAAACCCCACAAAGACACAGGGAGAACATGCAAACTCCAAATAGGTATTGGTCGATGGTCAGGATCGAACCTTGTACCTTGTGCATGGGAGGCAAAGACCTTAACCATTAAGCCATCTGGTCTCTAAGAACTAAATAGTTGACACAGAATGTACAATTCCACTGGAGCTACTCAATCGATTTATCTCACAAGGGACTCTTAGACAACAAGAGAGAGTGTATTAGCATCACTACTAAATAAATATTTAAAGCTAGCTTGGCAAGCCTGAGACACATAATAATGAGAGTGATGAAATTGTCCTAAATAATAACATATAATACTGCCGAGTGACCACTTATGACATGATAATTAGAACTGCCAAGAGTAGCTGTATTCAAAATAAATAATAATAAAAGTAACATGATAGTAATACGTGCAACGACAATGTAACAACACTGGTGTAAATTCCAAGAAGACAAACAAACCCTGTTCGGTATATTCCATGTGATTGGAAGTGTATTAACAGTTTAAGTAGACAGAACAAATAAGCAGGACAAATGTCTTTCAAGTTCAAGGTCATCACAGCTATATTTAGGTTCTCCAAATGGCTGACAATCATTAACAGCCATAAACTACTAGAGTTTTGTCAAACAGTTCTAGCAGGGGAAAGGTAGTGTGGGTACTAGCATTGACAAATTTTACTCTTAAATTTTCATAGAACTGAACAGCAGACATAAGCAAAAAACACCCCTCTGGACATTTGTATTTAATCTGATTATCTACTTTTTTCATAATAACAAGAAATATGTAAGCAATAGGTTTGATAATTTATCAAGTGATGAAAACCAAGCTTTGAAGGGCTTAGAGACTGATGGAATGGTGGTAATCTGCCCAGCTGATAAGGGCGGGTTAATTGTAGTGATAGATAGAGATTTCTATTTTTGTTCTTTGAAAGATATACTTTCTGACCCTGTGGTATATATGAGTATAGATAAAGAGATGATTACCACCCTTCATGAAAAAGTTATTAATGCACTTGCTGAATGTGTGAATGAATTGTTTATTACAAAAGATCTGTTTAGATATCTTATGGTTGAATTTCCTTTGGTGCCCACGTTTCAGGGTTTACCAAAAATACACAAAGACCCCCTTAGGCCACCGTTTAGACTTATAGTGGAGGGCAATGGCTGGTTGACGGAGACACTGTCCATATATATTGAAAAACAGCTTAAACCTGCATTGATGAAGTGTGACCATATAATTAATGATAGTAAACAATTTTTGCAGGACTTGTTTGATTGTACTAAGGGGGCATATATACACCATAAAACCATAATGGCAACTCTTGATGTGAATTAGTTATTTATGAAGATTCCAAATAGTGAAGGGATTGTCATAGTGAAAGATTTTTTTGATGCAACATGCAGTGTATGATGAGAGACATATTGACTTAATATCTTATCTTCTAGAGTTAGTGTTAGAAAGCAATGCCTTTGTCTTTGACAATGAGTATTTTTTGCAGGTGTCTGGTGTAGCTATGGGCACACCTTGTGCCAATAGCTACGCCAACATCGTAATGGCTGAATGGGAAGTTAATAATGTTTTTGGACATGCCTTGGTCAATACCCCCTTGCACCTGTGTAGATGCTTTGTAGATGACCTTTTCATTTTGTGGGAGGGGGAAGAGGTCGATCTACTATTGTTTATTGAACATTTAAATAGTCATTGCAGTTTTTTTAAATTTACAAGCAAGCATTCTAGTGAAGTGATAGATTTTCTGGGTATTAGACTTACTGTAGATAATCAGAATTTTCTACACACTAGTTGTTTCTGGAAAAGTTGCCAATGGGAAACATATGTATATAGAACAAGTATGCACCCCCAGCATGTGTTTCATAACGTGTTAAGAGGGCAAGCCATGAGATGTTCTAGACTTGCAGAGTGGCTGTGTGCCACATCATGTGTCAGTCATTAGAATTGAAGACTTAACCTCACAATCTACTGTGTGTCAGAATATCTCTCTCTCTCTCTCTCTCTATATATATATGTGTGTGTGTGTGTGTATGTACACACACACACACACACACACACACACACACACACACACACACACACACACACACACACACACACACACACACACACAGGCTATTCCATGATTGATTGCTTATGTTTTGCAGGATGGCACAAAATGTTGCATAACGGTATTTAGCCATATAGTATTTGTAGCTGCAGCACTATCATGGTCCACATATGTGGAGACATTTCAGCTGCAATAAAAGGAGTGTATAGGAAAGTAGTAAAAATATCAAGGCAGCAAGTAGAGAGACGTGGAAGAACAGCATATAGGAATGTGCAGGATTGGGATAACAAGGCAGCATTTCTGTTCGGGATAGGGCCACATTTTTCTTTATAATGAGAGAAGGGAATAGAAGGAATGATGAAAAGAAGGGAAGGGTATGAAATGGGGATAAAGACAGTGTGTAAGGCATACAGAAACACACAAACAGCAGCACAGACAGGGTGGATATGCACACAGTATGGTGGAGAGACATGGAACCGACACAGACAATCAGAGGACAGGCAAATAGTGATAGTGAGACTTGGAAAATGCAAAGGGTATGGACCATATCATAAAAGGAAAAATAATAACAGTAGTATGAGCAACCAGATGTCTTCTGCTTCCCCACCAGAAGGGGCATGACTCAGATCCAGCACCACATGATGGATCAGTCTGGCAAGTGGTTTAGGCTGCACTTTCTTCTGGTTTCCTGACAGGTGGAATTTGCCAGTGAATCTGTTATCTGCTCCATCTTTCATATTGCTTGTGTACTAAAGATTCTTCCAACTGCTGTAGTTGTGACTGAACCACCTCAGACAGTGGTACCAGGCTACCTGCTGGTGAGAGGCCAGCAACTCCTCTGGTGAAGCACTTTGATTTTTATTACCTTCATGTTCATCATCTATATCTTCAGCAGGAGTGGGCTGCTGCAAAGATGTTTGTTAAGCATTTCTGTCATCCAAATTAGCAGGGAGAAGACACAATGAGAAGTCAGCCATAACTGAACGTATCCTCACAATGGACTGAATATATTTAAAAGACACATCAGCATCTGTAAGTAGAATGTACCTAGCAGGCTGCTAGTCCCTCTGGCCTGCTGTGTTAGATGACTGTTTCATACAATCATTCTGCTTATGCTGAAAGAGAAACAGTCATAAAGTGGCCTATAACAGGTGAAAGGTAAGATACCAGGACAACATGTATAGACCACAATAGTATATGCATGGCTCATTAGCTGCATAGCTGGCAGTAGGTAGGTGTGTATCTCATGTGCATAGTTTAACATACCTACACCAAAATGTAGTCCAATTACATACAGAGACATATCATGTAGTTTGTATGTACCATGAGGTAATGCAGCATAACCTGTACCATAACAGACCCCTGATGAAACTCGCACTATATGTTAGCATCTCTTGCACCTGACATTGTAGCACCACACAGTATCCCAAACATCCTTCAATGTAAGCATAGAAGCTCTGTATTATTCCACTCATAGTACTACTATGTGCAAGTGATATTGAACTACACCCTGCATCCAAATTATATAATTACAAATGATTCACCCCCACCTACAACACATTTCAGGAAAGGATTAAAAATAAAGCACATGAATATAGGAAGCATTTGCAACAAAACTGTACACCTTCATACGTGGATACAACAATTCAGCCCACACACATTATCTGTAAACGAAACATGGCTAAAATCAAATATCCCCATTTCTGAAATAAACTTCCCAAGCTATAATATTTTTGGACACAACTGCAGAAATATAAGAAATGGAGGTGTCCTTGTTATAGTATATTCACCATTACTGCCACTGTGCACCCCAAGTAACCTAGCCAAAGTGCTCATTATAACAATCACACTTGCTGATATTAAACATCCGCACATTTGCAATACCGACTGTCATTCTACATTTACAAATCAGACTCTACCAAACATCTAAAGGTCCACCAGAACGTATACTTCTAGGTGATTTCAATGTACACTGGTCATCCTAGACAAAATCCATTCCAAACTGTAATAGGCTGCATGCAAATAACTAACCACCCAATCAGAAGTGATCTTTAGACCACCACCAAACTTACACTAGAGTGAATATTTATAAAGCAACCAATCAGTTTTACTACCACTGGTATACTAACTGATGATATCAGTGATTACAGATCTATCAATATTATACATAAAAATACATTTCCTGCCTCATAAACCACAGAAGTTTGCTGCTACTAAGAAGTTGGAATAGACATCCCTTAGAACAGGACAAACTAGACATAGCATCCATAAGCTGTGGCATTGTATGTTATATTTATTCCCTGTATAAAGTTGTTGACTTTCTCAATGAAGCCCTAACAGACATTTGCCGTAAATATCCTTCAGCAACACTGAGGAGATTAAAATAAAAGTCACTTCCTTGATTGAACAGATTTATCAGGATCCTAATGAAAACTAGTGACTCACTATGGAGAACATATAAACTAACAAAGAATACACAGGTATTCATAAAATGCAAAGATCATAGAAAATAATCTCAACTACAAATCCATCCATCCATCCATCCATCCATCCATCCATCCATCCATCCGCAAACCCCTTTTCCCATTTTTACACATGGGGTCGGGGTATCACTTCAACAGTGACAATCATGCAGAGCTAGGATTTACAAGGCTGGGTGGCTTGCCCTGCTGCATACCACTCACCCACACACAGACTCACACTATGGCCAATTTAGAGTGTCCAATCCAGCTACTGCATGTCTTTGGAATGTGGAAGGAAACCCGAGTACCTGGTGGAAACCCACATGAACACAGGGAGGACATGCAAACTCCACACATAAGGCACCCCAGCCAAAAATTGAACCAGGGAACCTCTTGCTGTGAGGCAATAACATTATCTGCTGTACCACTGTGTAAAACTACTATATCAAACTTCAGTACAAAAACAAAAACAACCTTGCAGTCTTTTGGAATACCAGCAACGGATTAACTGGCTGAACTCACAGCACAGAGAACAAACTATTTCACCTACCAAACAGCCAATCGGTAATGAACACATTTACCAATGACTTGACATCATTCATAGGCAAGCTCATAAAGGGAGTCAGCTATTATATAGCAACCCCAAAATATAAATACGACACCTTATCACCACCTTTTGTTTTCAAAAATTTGCCAATCACTTCGTCAATCATAAAGAAATTCACAGCTGTAGTCATCTATAATACAGTAACCCCAAAATATAAATATGACACTTCATCACCACCCTGTGTTTAAAAAATCAAGACTGTCACACTAAATGAATTCAAGAAGCTTTTGCAAAAAAAAAAAAAAATGAAACCACATGGATTACTATCAAGAGATTAACTTCCACTGTCATTTTTACAAACTGTAACCAGTGTGATTGTTTGCACACTAACTACTAGAATCAATAGAAATCTTACAGAACGGCTAGCACCATCAATTTACAATGAATCTAAGCTTATGCATTTATTTAAAGGAGTTGAAAAACATAAACATGAAAATGACAGACTAATATCAATTGTCAGCCCTGTTTCTAAAACACTAGAATGAGTTGTCAACACCCAATTTGTATATTACCTCACCACACACAACAAATTGTGCAACTCAACATGTTTTTTTTTTTGTTTGGGCCACAGCATTCAAACTGTATTCATTGAGGTAATTGATTCTATTGCAACTGAACAACACTGGAATACTGACTGTTGCCCTTTCATCAACATCTCCAAAAGTTTTGATGTAGTCAACCATATCATTCTCCTACGATGGCTAGAAGAAATAGGCTGTCCACCTAAAGTTGTACACTGGTTTAAAAGTTGCTTAAGCAACAGAAATCAGTCAGAACTCAGCAGTATCTAACAAAATCCAAACCAGTATAAGAGTACTACAAGGCAGTATGCCTGAACCACTACTGTTTTCTATCTTTATCAGTGACATGTTCCTTCATGCTAATGGCACTAAACTTCTATGATATGCAGATGACTATTATGTTTTGAAGTGCCCTAAACCTGCATACAGTCATTTCTAATATGCATCTATCTACTTCGTAGTTTATAAGTTCATAGCTGCATACTAGGTTAATGACCACTAGGGCACTTAAAAGCTCAACTGTGCAACTCAAATGTGGCCTACAAATTTGATTTACAGTTGATGTATAGGGGGTGATTTACTGACTGCCTCTGTCCATCAGAGATCTAGGAGACAGACTGGGGTGAATTTCCAATTACCCATCCATAGGTCCAAGTTGTGCTTAAATAGAGATAGGGAGAAACTCTGCTTTATGTGGATGGGGAGCCTGATCCAGAGAATGGGAATTCTCTGAGAAGCATATCTGTCTCTCCAACGTGTCCTATTTATGTTTTAAGCAACATTTAGGTCTTTTAATCTAGCAGTTATGATGCTGTTTGTTTTCTGGATGTCCAAAAGATTCATCAAATCAGGGTCCAGGAATGTCTTGTATACCAATCAAAGATCACCTCTCAGACGTCTGTATGATACCAAGTAAAGAGACAGGGCTTTGAGGCAACCAGTGCAGGACACTGTGTTTACTCCCTGTGTTCCTTTTGTAAGGAATCCTTGTGAACATTCCAGTTGCTGCATGTGTCTGGTCAGAGGACATTATACTCATTTATGAGCCTGATGATGGCTGAGTACAGTGGTATGATGACCTTTCTGGATCTAGCTGCAGTGCCCATGCTTATAAATTGAGCAACATAGAAGGATTTTCTTACTATCCTGGACACATGTTGGAGGAAGGCTAGTTTACGATCTACATGAGTTCCCAGATCCTTGACTAGTGAATCAACTTTTAAGGGTGTTTTATTGATGATATAATTACTTGGGGTGGTACACTTCCCAAAAGGTACTATAATACCTTTTTTTGATATTGAATTTTAAGCCATGGCTTTGGCACCAAACATTTGTCTGTATTAGACCTTATGGAAGGGTGTTCTCATCTTTGGTGGGATCCAATGACTGCTCTGAGTTTGCGATCATCTGTGGACATGATTAGCCAGAGACCTTTGACATTGGCTTTGACATCTAAGAAGTAGATGCCTAAGAGGAGTGGGTCTAGCACTTTGTGGAGGTGGCCTCACTGATTTTATCCTTCTGGATCCTATCAGTGACCCAGCTGGTTATCCAACATGTTATAAAGGGGTTTATACCTAGTTCTATAAACTTGTTGACAATGCCTGAGTGGGGTATTGTATCAAATGCCTTAGCCAGATCTAGGTAGGCAGTGATTTACTAACTGCATGGCTCAACAGAGCAAAACTGAATTGTTATCAAAAGAAACGTTCTGCTTTTCAGCATACAGATAAATCAGCCTTAATCCCTTAACTATTAATACAAACTGTTGAAAATTATAAATATATAGACATCACAACAGGTAATAAACCTTTTCTAAATGTGCAAACATCACAATACTGGAAATGCACAAAAGACTTGGAGCACTAAATATTGTATAAGAGATTGCCTGTCTCTTTATTCAGAGAAAACATTATCCAATACATTACTCTCACAAAAACAAGTGTATTGACTGTCAGCCAGGAGTACTCTTTATAAATCCATCTTGCAAAAACTATATGCTAGATTACTTATTATTGAGTTCTGGCATTACTAAAGAACTCTATGACTATTTAAGGATTACTAATCCACTGATTCCTATTATACAAGGACTCCCTAAAGTCCATAAATCAGTGGTCAGACCACCTATGAGACCAATTGTGGCAGGTCAAGGATGGATGACGGAGCCCTTTTCCATTTTTATTGAGTTTCATTTAAGGTCACTTGTCGCTGCTAATAACAGTATTCTCAGAGATAGTAAACAGTTCTTACTTGACTTATACACATATGTTACACAGTTAGATGATGAAAGCCATTATGTATTAGTAACATTAGACGTTGTCAGTTTGTTCACAGTGATTCCAAATGCTGTAGGGATACAATGGTTACAGGAATATCTCAGAGCTCACTCTGAATATACTCTTGATAAAATCAATTTGATCATACTATTTTTAGAGATAGTTTTGACCAATAATTTGTTTATGTTTGGAGAAAAAGTGTACCTTCAGAAAGATGGCGTAGCTATGGGCACTTCTTGTGCCAATAGCTACGCCAACTTGGTTATGGCACACTGGGAAGAGAATTTTCTTTTCAAGCTACAAGCCTTCCAAAACCATGTAGGTCTATATCGTAGGTTTGTTGATGACCTCTTTTTTATTTGGCTGAGTGATGTCGATACACTTAAAAACTTTATTGATGATATTAATATGTCCACGAACTTTTTGGAATTTACTCCAAATTATTCATTAAAGGAGATATCATTTTTAGATGTTAATATCTTGAGGCTCAACAATGGATTACTCAATACCTCCATACACAGGAAGTTATGTCATAGAAATATCATTTTGCATAGAGACAGCATGCATCCTAAACATATCTTTGATAATGTTTTGAAAGGTCAAATTATGAGAGCTTCCAGGTTGAATTCATCTGATGAGGATATAGAGAGGAATTAAATAACCTACGGAGGAAGTTCTTACAGCGGGGTTATAATGAAGAGACATTTTTACAAACTACTAATGTGGTCAATGATCTGAGGAATACAATAGCAAAACCTTATTTTTCAGAACATTTAGGGGAATCTTGTGTAAATTTACCTACAAGCCTGGAACACATCAGAACACCCATGTTCTTCACTAAAGATGCTGTCTATCTTAAACAAATATTGGATAGGCATTGGGATATTCTTTGCCTAGACAGTAATATAAGCAAGATTGTAGGCCCTAAACCTACTTTGGTATTTAAGAACCAACCTAATCTTAAAAGAATATTGTGTAAACCGAAATGTGTTTTGAATAAAGAACGCAAGGGCACATACAATACAAGACCTTGTGGGAAATGTAACCAATGTACATATATAGATGAGACAACGGATTTTATTCATCCTGTGACGAAACAAGCATACCAGTTTTATACCAACACAAACTGTGATAGTAAAAATATTGTATACATGGCTAGATGTACAGCATGTCCATCATTTTATATTGGCAAAACTAATCGCTCCCTAAAAGAACGCGTTAGGGAGCATGTTTATCATATTAGGAAAGGTTCTTTGTTTAATGCCTTATCTAAACACACTATGGATTCGGGCATTACACATAAATTCAAGTTTATGGTCATCCAGAAAATTAATACCAGTATAAGAGGGGGTGATTTAATTAACTACACATTAGAGAATGAAATGAGATGGATTATCAGATGCAGGGCGGATCAATTCCCAGGCCTGAATGATAAAGTACAGGTGAAACCTTTTTTGAAGAAAAAAAGACTTTGAGTACCAAAGCATTAGTCTCGAGAATGTTTGATATAGTTCTATCATTTAGGCCTTAGGATTATTTATATAGAATTATAGATTATTAGGTTTTTTCCATGTAGGTATACATATAATATTTGCTTTCATTTCATAGTCATATATCTTAGGTTATCGTAGGTTTTTTAGGATCTACACCTTTAGGTTTTAGGTTTTTTGTTGTAGGTATATAAATATATTAGGCTATGGTTGGTTTTTATGATCCAAATTCAGGACACATGTTTTTAATGTATTTATGTAATATTATCATTTCATGTTACTTTGTGTATGGACTTAGCTGATCGCACAAGTATAGATATGTCAGTCTGTTTTTACGTATGCATACGTATATCTATCTTTGTATGCATAGGTTCCAGACTTAAGACACATGTTTTTAAATGCATTTATGTAATATTATTTTGTATTGTTTGTTATCTGTGTGAATGTACATGGACTTAGCTGTTAGTACGTGATTGCACAAGTACTGATATGCCAGTCTGTTTCTGCCTACGCATACGCATGTGTATTTTTGTATGCATGTGTTTTTGTATACGAACAGATTTATTTTTATGGACGTCTTTTTTCTTTATAGGTGTCATCTATAAGATGTTTTATAGGCTATACTACAGCTTTTTATATGTCAGTGAAGTTTTAAGTGTATGTTTATATAAAGTGAGCGTAGCGCTTTAAGCCTCTTTTCAAATAACCAATAGCAATACACCTTTGTTTATTTAAACTATAGCAATGCAGTGAGTGTAAAAAGTCTGAAGAAGCCTAATCGGTGAAAGCGCTTACTTTCAATAAAGTTCTGCATTTTTTACTGCATCGAGTGAAAAGGAATTGATTTCACACTTCCTCATAGAAGTTTGTACAACGAGTAGTGCATTTCGTGGGTGTTTCTTGGCACATCCGGAACCAGCATACATTGTTGGATTTATGACTGTCTTTACTATTTTTATTTGCTGGTTCCAGCTCTCATATTGCTGGTCGTAGTCTTTGGATATTTGCTTTATTAATACAAACTGTTGAAAATTATAAATATATAGACATCACAACAGGTAATAAACCTTTTCTAAATGTGCAAACATCACAATACTGGAAATGCACAAAAGACTTGGAGCACTAAATATTGTATAAGAGATTGCCTGTCTCTTTATTCAGAGAAAACATTATCCAATACATTACTCTCACAAAAACAAGTGTATTGACTGTCAGCCAGGAGTACTCTTTATAAAACCATCTTGCAAAAACTAACATCCTCTAATATATAATCACTAAACTAAATTTACAGTGCAGCCAGTGCGTAGCTCTTATAGATGCCATATACTTAGTAGTCTAAGTTGGATGTCCTTTACCAAAATAATTACTGACATTCATCTCACATGCTCTAAAAAAAAAAAAAAAAAAATAAATAAATAAATAAATAAAATCTATCTCTCTATCTGTATATATATATATATATATATATATATATATATATATATATGGGTCTACTTCTAAATTTAGAACTTTCACAAGTTGAAATTTCTTATGATCAGGACCATAAGATCAAACTTGTGAAAGTTTTAGCAGTTTAAATGGAGATTGCCATACAGCATGGAACGGTATACTTACCGTTTTCCTTGCTATAGTGTCATCTTGGACTTGGTATATTTAATTAGCAGGGAGTGTGGGGGTGCAGTGGGGCTTGCCCCCCTGCAAAAACATAAATTAATTTTTTTATTTAAATTTTGAACTTTCACAAGCTTGATCTTATGGTCTCGACCATAAGAAATTTGAACTTGTGAAAGTTTGAAATTTAGAAGTAGACCTATTTATAGATATATATATATATATATATATATATACACACACACACACACACACACACACACACACACATACACATATATATAATATATATATATATATATATATATATATATATATATATATATATATACGGTTCTACCTCAGTTAGTCGACACGCCGGAACATCGACATGGAAATCGCGAGCCCCAGAAGATTGACAGTTCAGAAGACCGATGCGACGGGCCCCAGAAGATCGACAGCTCAGAAGACCAACCTGACGGATGAAAGCACCGACGCCGAGGATGCCGACATGGGAAAAGGCTGTGTAAGTATGCGGTAGTGACAGACGTTAGGGTGCGAGTAAGGTAAGTGTGGATATTGACGGTCTGTGGGGATAGGGGTGGGTTAAGTGAGTTAGGGTTAGGGAGCGGGTCAGGTAAGTGTGTGGTAGTGATTGTGTTTGGGTTAGGGGCGGATAAGTGAGTTAGGGTTAGGGAGTGGGTCAGGTAAGTGTGCTTGGTAGTGACGGACCTTAGGGTTAGGGTTTGGGTTAGGGTTGTAGGTAGTTGTGTATGTGAGGTTTAGTGTGGGTTTGTAGGGATTTTGGTGTGCTTGTGTTGTGTATGTGGTTTTTGGACAGGGAATGTGTTTTGTTTGTTGATTGTTGTGATTGTGGTGTGTGCAGTGTATGAGGTTTCGTGTTTGTGTACCGTCGGTTATTTCGTTGTCGGGCATGTGGGGTTTTGTGTTTTTGTACTGTCGGTTATGTGGTTTCGGTGATTGCGTTGTCGGTGTTTTGGGGTTTCGTTTATGTCAGGTAGAACCATATATACACACATATACATGAAATGGGGACCCTCGTCTCAGTCACTTTTTGCCCAGCCCAGTAGATGAAACTCGACACTACAACAGATATGTCACATAATTTCAGAGCATTTAAACATGAAGGCAAAACACTTCTAAACACAAAAAAGTCACCTGGAATGAGGCATAAACTAATTGTGTTTTGTTATCCTTGCATGTTATTTTACTAACATAACACTCTACTGTACCTGCTTGGGTCTTTCCTACATCTAATAATGTATCCTTGTTTTCTAATTTCATCCTCTGATTAATCCCAGACTATCCTACTAGTACTATCTTTGTTCATCTCTCAGACAACACTAGTATATAACAAAGAATTAGGTACTACTTCATAAATGTTTATGTTTTGTATTCATCAACTGTGTCATATGATTTTATGTTACTTTAATAATAACTGTGTTGGGTACTGCACTGCAGTTCCTACACATGTGTGGTGCTGGGTAATGCACTGCAGTTCCTACACTTGTGTAGTGTTGTGTACTGCACTGCAGTTCCTACACATGTGTGGTGTTGGGTACCGCACTGCAGTTCCTACACACATGTGGTGTTGGGTACCGCACTGTGGTTCCTACACATGTATGGTGTTGGGTACTGCACTGCAGTTCCTAGACATATGTGGTGTTAGGGACCGCACTGCAGTTTTTACACATATGTGGTGTTGGGTACTGTACTGCAGTTCCTACACACGTATGGTGTTGGGTACTGCACTGCAGTTCCTACACATGCATGGTGTTGGGTACCACACTGCAGTTCCTACACACATGTGGTGTTGGGTTCTGCACTGCAGTTCCTACACATATGTGGTGTTCGGTACAGCACTGCAGTTCCTACACATGTGTGGTGTTGGTACTGCACTGCAGTTCCTATACATGTATGGTGTTTGGTACCACACTGTAGTTCCTACACATGTGTGGTGTAGGGTACTGCACTGCAATTCATACCATATGTGGTGTTGGGTATGGCTCTGCAGTTCCTACACATGCGTGGTGTTGGGTATGGCACTGCATTTCTTACACATGTGTGGTGTTGGGTATGGCACTGCATTTCCTACACATGTATGGTGTTGGGTATGGCACTGAAGTTCCTACACATGTGTGGTGTTAGTACTGCACTGCAGTTCCTACACATGTGTGGTGTTTTGTATGGCACTGCAGTTCCTACACGTGTGGTGTTTGGTAAGGGACTGCAGTTCCTACACATGTGTGGTGTTAGTACTGCACTGCAGTTCCTACACATGTATGGTGTTGGGTACCACACTGTAGTTCCTACACATGTGTGGTGTTGGGTACCGCTCTGCAGTTCCTACACATGTGTGGTGTTGGGTACCGCAATGCAGTTCCTACACATGTGTGGTGTTGATACTGAACTGCAGTTCCTACACATGTATGGTGTTGGGTACCACACGGTAGTTCCTACACGTGTGGTGTAGGGTACTGCACTGCAATTCATACACATGTGTGGTGTTGGGTATGGCACTGCAGTTCCTACACATGTGTGGTTTTGGGTACGGCACTGCATTTCCTACACATGTGTGGTGTTCGGTATGGCACTGCATTTCCTACACATGTGTGGTGTTGGGTATGGCACTGCAGTTCCTACACATGTGTGGTGTTAGTACTGCACTGCAGTTCCTACACATGTGTGGTGTTGGGTATGGCACTGCAGTTCCTACACATGTGTGGTGTTTGGTAAGGGACTGCAGTTCCTACACATGTGTGGTGTTGGTATTGCACTGCAGTTCCTACACATGTATGGTGTTGGGTACCACACTGTAGTTCCTACACATGTATGGTGTTAGTTACCACTCTGCAGTTCCTACACATGTGTGGTGTTGGGTACCACAATGCAGTTCCTACACATGTGTGGTGTTGGTACTGCACTGCAAGTGGTGTTGGGTATGGCACTGCATTTCATACACATGTGTGATGTGGGTATGGCACTGCAGTTCCTACACATGTGTGGTGTTAGTACTGCACTGCAGTTCCTACACATGTGTGGTGTTGGGTATGGCACTGCAGTTCCTACACATGTGTGGTGTTTGGTAAGGGACTGCAGTTCCTACACATGTGTGGTGTTGGTATTGCACTGCAGTTCCTACACATGTATGCTGTTGGGTACCACACTGTAGTTCCTACACATGTATGGTGTTAGTTACCACTCTGTAGTTCCTACACATGTGTGGTGTTGGGTACCACAATGCAGTTCATACACATGTGTGGTGTTGGTACTGCACTGCAAGTGGTGTTCGGTATGGCACTGCATTTCATACACGTTTGATGTGGGTATGGCACTGCAGTTCCTACACATGTGTGGTGTTAGTACTGCACTGAGGTTCCTACACAATTGTGGTGTTGGGTATGGCACTGCAATTCCTACATATGTGTGGTGTTTGGTAATGGGCTTCAGTTTCTACACATGTGTGGTGTTGGGTACCGCACTACAGTTCCTTCACATGTGTGGTATTGGGTACCGCACTGGAGTTCCTACACATGTGTGGTGTAGGGTACTGCACTGCAGTTCCTACACATGCGTGGTGTAGGGCACTGCACTGCAGTTCCTATACATATGTGGTGTTGGGTTCTGCACTACAATTCCTACACATGTGTGGTATAGGGCACTGCACTGCAGTTCCTACACATGTTTGGTGCTGGGTACCACACTGCAGTTCCTATACATGTGTGGGAGTGGGTACCGCATTGCACTTCCTACACATATGTGGTGTTGGGTAGAGTACTGCAGTTCCTAAACATGTCTGGTGTTGGTACTGCACTGCAGTTCCTACACATGTGTGGTGTTGGGTACCACACTACAGTTCCTACATATGTGTGGTGTTGGGTACCCCACTGCAGTTCCTACACTTGTATAGTGTTGGGTACCTCACTGCAGTTCTTATGCATGTGTGGTGTTGAGTACCTCACTGCAGTTCTTACACATGTGTAGTTCCATCCCCCACTGTACTAATGTAGACCTGCATCATCATTTTTCACAATGTGTCCCCAAATGTAGGCAGAAGGGATGCCTGCTTTGTGATATACATGCCTGTAGGACCTAACAAAATGGATGAGCCCTGTGTGAAAGCATATTTCCCAAATGTATGACAAGTACACTTACTGTAAATATTCCTATATCTGTACACAAAAATTGAGAATGTTGCTCGAGTAAAATGATCCCAAAGGAAATAGCAGCAGACAACAGCACACAAAACTTCAGGGATCATACACAATGCAGGAGAGCAGTTAATAAAGACTTCTGTTTTTGTAAACTTATTTAACTGCTCTCCTGAGTTGTGTATGATTCCGATATCTGTCCCTTCAGGTATAGTATGGCATACCACCATGGCTATCCCATTGACTTTAGTATGGTGCAAACAGCTTCTCTCTTTCTTTCTGTCTCTCTCTTTAGCTGTTATCCTACCAGCCCCAGCTGTATGTAGTCTCTAGCTCTGGATCATGTCACAGGTGTCAATATGTGCAGAGGATGAGGTGGATACCAGTAACTGTACATTTCATCCCTGCCAAAAATGATGCATTGCTTTAAGTGCCCAGGGGATGGTGACCAGCCTGTATGGAACCAGATGTGACTGACAGTGGTCTATGTTATAAATGCTGGGGTGGGGCAGTAATCACATATTACAGCAGTGTTATAAGCAAGCTAAGAACATGCTATGCTATGCCAAGACAAAAATATGCTCCATAGAACAGCGGATAAGGCACCAGGTTAGTACCATGTGCAGCAGTTTTCTGCACAGCAACACTGTATATATAGACTACAGGCTGACCACAGCAAATATTGCTTATGTCTTCTTATAGGAAAATCAGGTATCCAGCCATATGCCTTTGCACAAATATCATCAGTGGACATGCCACAGGAATCCATTTTCTGCAGACATACTCATGATCATTTGAGTTTGTTTCTTGTTGCATATTCATGACACAGAGCACTGTTATGGTGACACATGTAGAGCTGGGACAGGACAACATGACGAAACCACATGGATTACTATCAATAGATACACTTCCACTATCACTTTTACAAAATATATCAGTGTGATTGTTTGCCCACTAAATAACAACTACAGAAGTCTTAGAAAAGGACTAGTCTCAACCATTTGCAATGAATTTAAGCTCATGCATTCATTTAACTCATTACATTTGAGTGACGCCTCCAGGTGCATTTGCAGTTAACTCCTACTGATGCCTCTAGGTGTCAAATACTGCTTGTTCATATTTGCATCACTAATTCCCAAACCATGCTATGTACAAGGTTTTAAAAGTTTTCATCTTAAAGCTGACACAATTGAAAAGTTAACTGCATTAACATTTCACCAATGTGTAATGCAGGTAAATAGATATAAACTGTTGCTTTTATGATATTAATTTATATAGTTATAATTTTCACATTGTTCTAAATATCTCAACAACCAAGTAATACAGATAGAACTAGCTATCGTCATATGAAAGCTCTCAGCTAGATGAATAAAATGCTTCTAACAGTATGTGTGTAACTTGAATGGCTGATGAGATATTGTAAGTTGATTACAACATATTACAAACAATAGTTACTGTGTTTACTGTGACTTATAAAATTCAGTTTAAGATCTAGAACCTAAAGAATACTACCACTGTAAAAATAGTTTGTTCTGAAGAGTTTGACATTTATACTTTTATCATAACCTTTATGGTTCCAGATATATGAACATTTATTTGAAATGTGAGGACATCATTTGATTCTGTCAAAAGGATTAGGCTCTGCCCATTGGAAGTTACAGTGCAAACTTCCTGAGCCCCATTGGAGTAAATGAGTTAAAAGAGTTGAAAAATATAAACCTGAAAATGACAGACTAATATCAATTGTCAGCCCTGTTTCTAAGACACTAGAATGAGTTGTCAACACCCAATTTGTATATTACCTCACCACACACAGCAAATTGTGCAACTCAACATGCTTTTCTTTTGTCTAGGCTACAGCATTCAAATTGCATTAGTAAACATAACCAATTCTATTGCAACTGCACAATACTAGAATGCTTACTGCTGCCCTTTTCATTAACTTCTTCAAAAGTTTTGATGTAGTCAACCATATCATTCTCCTATGATGGCTAGAAGAAATAGGCTGTCCACCATACCTCTCAACCTGGAAACATCATAACTCTGGACAAAGGCCCATGAAAAATAGGTACAAATCTGTATGTTAATTAACATACCATTTGCATACATAATTATGTAACCCCACCTTTCAAATGCAAACTGAAGAACAGACAACCAAAATATGACCCCAGACATCCAGACCCTGTAGTAAATGGCAATAATTTTCTTTTAAATGTGTAGCAATGATATATGTTCACCAAGAAGGAAGAAGATGATGAACCTTAGGATTTTCTTTTCAGTGACTTGCAATATGTGGATTTTATGGTAAAAATGGGGCATTTAATGTTAGGCAATATTCTAATCTTAGCAAAAGAATATTATAGTTTGCTGGAACCTCCAAAAGTCATTCTTCATGGCCTACTGATCAGTGGCGTAGCTACAGTTTGTGCCACTCGAGGCTGTCTTTAAGTTTGCCGCCCTTGCCCCCTCACAAAATCATGGTTGAATGGGTCCTTCCATATACAACCCCCCCCTGCAGCCATTCTAATGTCCCATTACTAGACTATTTCACCCCATTTACCATAAACACTATAATGTGCATGCTGCTTTACTTCTACAATGATTTGAATTTCATTTAAAAGTTTTATTTTACATTTTACAACACAAACACTAATAGAAATCTGCTAAACAAAGCAATACAGTCTCGCAATAAAAATAGACTTAGCATTAGAACTTCTCTGCCCTTGAAACTCACATTCATTGAAACAGCATTGAAACCCACATTCAAATAAAATACATCTGGCCAGTGGCAGATAAAGATTATCTTTGGGCTGTTTTCAAATTATAGGCCCCTTGCACACGAAACATACATGTGTTCTTTGATACACCTTCCTGACTGTATAAAATTATATTCCTTGTATGATACAGTACAGTTGTTAGAGGGCATTTTAAATGTATTGTTTTGAACATTTTTCCAGTATACAATGAAACAAAGTGCATGCACCAATAATGACAAAACTGCCCGATTCAGAATATTTCCAACATAAACAGCCTACTCAAACTTCTACAATCCACCAGTATCAGTAAATATGCACAATCTCTGCAGAAGTAAGAGTCATCTAAATAATTCCAAATTCAAGAGATCTGTAACTAATGAAGAGGTTGCTGCTAGTAAACAATTTTATATTTCATTGTTTCATCTACAAATAAAGTGCCTGTTGCCCTTGAGAAATGAATTGCCTATGTTACATTAAAAAAATGATAAGCTAGTAATATTGCAGTAGGGAATGGATGGCAAACTGATAACAGGTTCATAGTTACTAGTTATCACCACCAAAGAGGACATTCTCAGGACTGCAGCATCCATCCCCTTTAAAAAAACAACACAGTACCGTATCAGCAATGCAGCTACCTACTGTGGGAGTAGAACCCACAACCTTCTGCATCAAAGGCAAGTATTTAACCTGTTATGCTATTAACAATGCAAGGTGACGCAGCATAAGCAGCACTAAACTTCTATCCCCCTGAAGCTCTCAGCTCCTTATAAAATCCACTCGACACTCAACTGTATCTCTCAACTTTGCAGCACAAGAAATCTGGAAAATGACAAAATTTATTGTGGGGGGGGGGACAAAAGCCCCCAAACCAGGAACACATTTTAAACATTGCTTGTATAATCTTGGAAAGTTGCTAGAATAAAATGTTGTGTTACTACCATGCATTTTACTGCGAAGGCCTGAACCCAGGATCATGTGCACTACAGTCAGAGCAACCTACCACTATGTCAAATCAGCAGTTTCTTGAGAGACTGGAAGACTGAAACTTAAATGGCTATCGTTTAGTAAATTCAGTTCTCACCATAACTCTCAACCTCATAGCAATAATGGGGGAATACAGCCCCAAATATAGGGGGGACAAATTTCAAATGTTGATCTTATAAACTTAGAAAATTGCTAGATTAAAAAGTTTTGTGTTACCTTTCAAATGTCTGTCATTATATAGAGAATTCAATCCTTCACTGATTTGCCACAGAAATCCAGAAAACCACAGATTTCATGAGGAACACAAAAGGCAGAAATCTGGAAAGTTTTCACAAGTGGTGGTGGGTCGGGGACTTTAGACTCTGGAACAAAAAATAGTCCCTAAGGGACTTAGGTTGATGAAATACCCCAACAATGTACGCAATGATGAAGAGTTATTTAAGACCATCACAGAATTACTCAATGACTGTGGACTGTCTATATTAAAAGCTATGACAGAGAGTAATGAAAAAATTTTAAATGCAAGTAAAAAATGTGTTGATAAGTTATATTATGATATTAGCAATGATCTTTTATTTACAGTACAAGAATGTAAAAATATATACTGTGGTGTACTGCAAGATGTTGATTTTAATGTGAACAAAAATTACAAGAGAAAATGTGATAAAATTGAACGGGATTTAAGAGAATATAGGGAAGGGAGAGCCTATGTAAATCCCGGACATAGAACTAGCAATAAGAGATTTTTTAATGGACGGAATAGAAGTGACGATTTAGTGGGGGGGGCAGGGATTTCAACAACAACATCAAAACGATGAATCTTTTTATAATAATAGGCACAGAAAAGAAATTTTTGAAGAAAAAGAGAGAGAAGAAGAGGTGACCCTTAGGGTAGATCAGGGGGGCGGAGATCAGAACGAATCAGGAATCAGAATCAACACTTTGATAAAATATTCCCATTTTGATAGAAAAGGAATTGGTTCAGTACTGACAGAAATTATTCATTCAAATGAAGGTCAGAATAGTATTGACGATGGTCAGGGAACAACATTCCTAGATTGTAACAATGAAGGAGAGCCAATTGATCTAGCACTATGCAGGATACATTCCATGGAGAATTTTCACATTTACAATTTTACGGAGTTAGAAATATCCCCGGCTTTTTTTTTTATTTTTAAGGGTTTTTTTTTGTACCAAAGGAAAAGCCGAAAATGGAAGAAGTTTTGATAGATATAAAATTGTTTACTAGAAAATTGAACCTGGGATTACTACTTCATGACATGAATAACACTAATAGTGATAAATTGAAAAGGAGAAGTGTGTTCAATCCCCCCTTACATACTGACATTTTGAATTTTGAAACAACAATTATAGATATGTTAAGACAAGGATTTGCATCCAACGAGAAAACACAGGATTTCAGTAATTTAACTTTAGAGGAAAAAGATGTTCTTAATAATGAAGACAGATACAATTTGAATATGTGTTACAGGAAGATAGACTATATCCTTCAGGACAATTTATTACAAGGTCTAATAGATGTGGATATGTATAATTACTTGAAAGTCCCCAAACCTATAATTCCAGAAATATTTGGAATTCCAAAGATACACAAGCAGGTTGATAACCCTCCTCTGAGACCTATAGTTACATCTCAGGGCTCAAAAACACAACCTTTAGCGATATTGGTAGATACAAAATTAAAACAATTTAGTAAAGACTACCCCCACATCTTAATTGATTCTTGGGATTTTTTAAAGAAATTCAATGATATCCCATACCAAGATAGATATTTGTTCATAACTATTGATGTAAAAGACTTGTTCTCAGTTATACCTCACGAAGTAGGACTTACATGGTTTGAACACATGTTGGTGGATTTTAAGTTTCTTAACAATAATGACTTCAGGCTAATTTTAGAAAGTATGGAGTTAGTATTAAAAAATAATTTCATTTACTTCCAAGGGGATATATACTATCAAAAGGACGGTGTAGCAATGGGGTCGGCCTGCGCACCAATATATGCCAACATAATAATGTTGTTCTGGGAATTGAACTTTGTGTTGAAATCGAATCACAAAGATTATATTGTGAAATATTTTAGATTCCTGGACGACATTTTTATAATATGGGATGGCACGACCCAGCAAGTAAAAGACTTTGTTCAGTACATAAATAGTACCACACCGTTCCTTAAGTTTACGTTTGATTTAACATCAGATCAAGTGAACTACTTGGATGTTACCATTAGTAAGAACAAGAATGACAAGAAATACAAATCCAGAATATACAGAAAAACATGTTTTTCCAATTCTATTATTGCTATATGAGTGACCACCCCCTATTTATGAAGAAAAATGTGGTAAAGGGGCAAATGATAAGAGCCTCCAGAATGACTAGTGACAGGGATGAGTTTTTGGAAGAAATGATGATAATTCATAAATTATTTAAGGAAAGAGGATATCCTGACGGTCTTATAAAAAGAATTAAAAAAGAAGTTATGAAACAAAGAAATAATAGATATTTGCCACTTCTAAGAAATATTCCTATGTTAGATACGATTGGAAACATGAATGGAAATGAGTCCACTAGTATGATTAGCACTAACAACAATGACAAAAACACAGAGATTACCCACATAGAAAATGCACCCCGTTTAACATTAACATATTTTTATGGTTTATAAATGAGGTTTGGAATATGTTCTCTAGAATGTCCAACAAACCATCAATATTTCAGGGACAATTAAAAATTTGTTACAGAAAGAACATAAACTTGAAAAAAATGTTTGAATTTAAAAAAGGTACATATAGGGAACTAGGAGCAAGTAATAGAGTGGGCACATTCAAATGTGGAAGATGTGCCCAATGTTCTTTCTTGGCAGGAAGTAAAGAACTATGGTTAAAAAATACAGGACACAAGTTTAGAAGTAACAAATATTATAGTTGTTACACAAAAGGGGTGGTATACCTGGCATATTGTTTGGACTGCTGGGCATACTATGTGGGGAAAACTGAAAGACAACTAAGAATGAGAATATATGAACATATGAGAGATATATCAAGGAAAAATGAAAACAATGCACTGTACAGACATGTTAGTATGTGCAAGAATGCAAACATTAAGTTTTGGGTATTGTTGTGATAGAGGAGGAGACTGGGAAACATTTCTGGAATTTCGGGAAGTTATTTGGCAAATGAGACTGGATGTATGTTGTTATAAGGGATTAAACGACCACATATCTATAAAACCAGTACTCAAAATACTAGCCAATAACCCAAAACAGAATGCATAAGAATGTAAAATCATATATGTAAATATATGCAAATATCAATTTTTAGTGGACTCATTGAATGACAATTGTTAACTATTTTACCAACTATTTTATCAATTTTATTATTTTTCATCCTATGAGGTTTTATGAACGTATATGCATATTTATTATACACATCTTTTATCAATAAACTATATACATTAAATATTTTTATACACATATATATATATATATATATATATATATATATACATATTTATATATTTATTTATTTATAATTATATTTATGTTTCAATTATATTTAAATGTATATCTGTATTTATATTTAGGTAATACCATTGTATACATTTTGGAATATTTATGTATTTATATATAAAAAACACACATACACACATACATATATATCAAATATCAACACATTATATTGGAAAGATTTCACAATGATTACAGACATATTAATTCAACTTAATAGTATTTATTTATATTAATACGCGTACATATTTCAAAAAATTGAGGGGTAGGATGACAATATACACATAGGCATACGAATATATTAGTAATGGTAACAAGTTTATATAGACACACATCTTAAACGGCATGGATCACATGGGACAGGTTTACAAAGCGAAATATATCTTTAAAATAAAGTGGAATTGGAATCAATTATGTTAATGGAATAATTGACATTTATAGAAATGTATTTAAGAGCTCATTGGAATAGAACATGTAGATTCTGAAGAAGTCCAGTAATCTATGGGTTTTCAAGTAACATGTAACTGAGGCTGGTGGTGTTGTTTGTTTGCTGGTTTATGGTATGGACTGATCCTGTTTATCTGTTTTAATTGCTTGCTACTGAAGGAAAATATTCTTTCTGGACTTGGAGGAAAACCCTTTATTGTGCGGGAAAAGCGGACTATTTCTTTTGTGAATTTTGGACTTTAGACTCTTGTTACCTGTACCAGCAGCATATTAATAATAATAATGCAGCTCAGCAGAATAACTACCAGAAATTACACAAGCAACTGAACAGCAGCATATACCTCTGTCCTTGGCAGCATAACCATTCCCTTCTAAGTTTGTTCTGTTCCTGGGCTGGAACCACCATTAACAGCCTCGCAGCTTGCTAGAAATGCTTGCACATGTATAATAAAAATAATAAAGCAGCATGGCAGAATAACTACCAGCCACAAACTCCTTGGCAGAATAACTACAGCTAATCCTCAGCAGTGTAACAAGGCAGCTCAGCTCAATAAGCAATTATACAAGCAGCTCGGCAGCAGCATAATAAAATCTCACACACACACACACACACACACACACACACACACACACACACACACACACACACACACACACACACACACACACACACACATCAAGCTCGGCAGCAGAATAATAATAATAATAATAATAATAATAATAATAATAATAATAATAATAATAATAAAACAGCTTGGCAGAATAACTACCACAAACTCCTTGGTAGAATAACTACAGCAGATAATCTTAGGCAGTGTAACAAGGCAGCTCGGCTCAATAAATAATTACACAAGCAGCTCGGCAACAGCATAATAAGATAAAATACCTCCGTCCTTGGCAGTGTAACCATTCCCTTCTAAGTTTGTTCTGTTCCTGGCTGGAACCACCATTAACAGCCTCACGGCTTGCTGGAAATGCTTGCATGTTGCATGTTGAGCCCTTGAGCTCAATTCTGACAGGCTGCTCATGGAGCTGACATCATCGCGCATGTGATGACATCAGCTTAAACCAGCAAAAACAAAATAAATAAAAAAAAGGCTGGAAAATTTGTAAATTAAGGGGTACCACTTGGGAATCATGGCACCCCATTATTTGGACCTCAAAACCAGTAAAAACAAGAAATTCAGTACGGTTAAGAGGTATGCTGTCCACCTAAAGTTGTACACTGATTTAAAAGTTACTTAAGCAACAGAAATCAGTCAGAAGTCAGCAGTATCTAACAAAATACAAATCAGTATAGGAGTACTACAAGTCAATATGCCTGGACCACTACTGTTTTCTATCTTTATCAATGACATGTTCCTTCATACTAATGGCATCTGTGATGATGATGATGACAACGATGACGATGATGCAGAGATACCTGAATCACAGTCAAATGACACAATGGCATGGGTGGACGTTCACTCACAGTACAGGGTGAAGGTGTGGTCTCACCCACAGACAAATCTAAGGCAGCACAATCTGACCATTCAGACCCCCCATTAGGGGAAGAACACCCCCATTACTCCAAGCTGCCTGGACACCTATTATGGGAACAAGTGTTTTGGTATATTGGCAAGCCAGAAGGGCATTAATGCCTGTGCTTGAAATATTTGTATGTATGTATGTATATATGTATATAAACCACCAATGATGCTACCAGTGACTGTCATAACAGATAAGCAAACTTCATTGCATGTAGGAGTACCTACCATTATGCAGCCTCTCAAGGAAGCCCAGTACTGTCACATGTCACAGTTGACAGATATGCTAGATTGTCATCCTGGCACAGTCTGCTACAATGCAGTCTAGCAGGGAGTTGCCTGCTGTGTTGCATGCCATTCATGAAGATTTCACTCAGCCCTGTCAGCAGCCCTGTGAGGGCAAACACACTAGAGGTATAGTACTGACTGATCTTATGAGATCTTATGAGGTCTATGGTGATGCACACCAGTTCAACATCATTGGCCTATAGTGGCACATCATCCTTGCCAGGGGGTATTATGCAATGTACCCTCCCTCTTGTTTGGTGTACATATGGGAATGTCTGATGCACAGTGTTGCCTAATCATATACTAATGGTGTAGCATGATATTCATTCTGCATATATAGTGTTTGTTCTGTGTAGCACTGGACTGTCACTGTGTTCATCAGGACCCAGAGTTTTAACGCAGATGGGTATCACTGCTTCACCTGCATTGCTGTATACTATGCATACTATGCCCATCACTGTTTGGGGTAGGTAGTACAGCTGCTGTTTGCTGCTGCTCCACCTCACTGTCATCACACAGAGGTGGTGATGTACCATCCCTGCTGGCTAAATGTGTATGCAGTCAGACCATCCTGATGTCCTGAAACTGCCCAGTCTTTTCTTTTACAGCATGTAATGCAATATGTGACATGTTAGGAACATCCTGTAGGTTGTCACTGGGTTATACTGATGTGCTCCTCCAGATAGCAAGGGAGATAAAGTGGACTTTGAGCAGGTAATACCAACACCCTTTGATATTTATATCATGGCTTTGTGCTTCTGTGATGTTATACTGGAATTTGTCTGTGCTCTGTAGGTTCTGCATGGGCATCAGGGGTCTAGCAGATATCCAGCATCACCTGCAACCACAGTATCAGCATGTGGGGGATTAATACTTTTTGACACACTGTAAGTATAGCCATATACATTAACTTTAGCCACAGTGCCTGCACTTGCCAGGTACATGGCTTTGTAGAATGTCAGTATGCAAGAAGTTGCAATACATATGACATGTGCTAGATTTCTGATAATGTGAATTGCTTGAGTGTTGTGTAGACACTTTATTTATGATGCCACATGCATGGCACAGTTGACAGTGCACAAGATGGTGTCCCTTCAGTCCACAAACTTTGTGACTGTGGGTTAGGTAGTGCCTTTACTGCTACATGTGTGCAGTTAGTGGCACCCAGTACATTAGGGAGGCAGCTGACGTCAAAAATGCCACACATGGTGTTAGCTTTCTCCTGTGCTGTGTTAGCAAACCATAGATGCTCACCAAAATGTAGAAGCATTGTGTTGAGAAACTTGTTGAATATTTTAGAGGTGGAAGCTTGAGAAAAACCCAGGATGTCTATTGTTGGTCCCTGAAAGGTCCCAGTAGCAATTACAGAAAAAAAGTTATACATACTTTGGTCTCCACAAGTATGGGAAGGCCATGCATTACTACAGATTTTGTGTGTGCAGGACACTTTCCAGAGAAAGAATATACAACATTCCAATCTGCCCTGAAGTGCTTAGTAAACTCCTGCTTGGTGCAGTTGTGATGTGTCACTAGATGGTGATACCTTTACTTTTGGTACAAGATGCCACCTCATTCAAGTGGGAAGGTGGCACTAATCATTAACATGTGGCTGCACAATCAGTGCTGCTATACCTAGTATTCTTACTGCCTGCATCTACACATTTTAACACCTTTATTAAATTGACTCTTAAGACAAAGGCAAACATACATTTATAAGAAAACAAACCATACTAACATGTGTCAAGTTACATACATTATAAATCACATATGTTCTTTTGTATAACTATCATCAATCCAACATTTCATAAATTGCTCAATTTCTGCCTTCCCTTGAATTTTACTCCTCCTCCAAAACAGGGTCTATATTACCTTATCGAAATATATCTTCAGTGAATACCAATCCATCGACACCTATAAAATGAAATCCACTTCCGCGAACCACAAACGTTTTCCCAGGGTATGAAAGCACTCAGCCAACATCACAACTTTGGCCTTTTCTCTACTGTAGTGCAATCTCAGAGTTGGTATATATAGTTAGGGGGCATGTGGGGGCCTACTGGGGTGTGTGTGTGGGGCAAAGCCTCCCACTTGGGTGGGTTTGATTTAGTGTGGTGTGTGTTCTAGTGTGCTAGGGGGCAAGTGTTTCCTTGCCCTGGGAAAACTTTTGATGTTCGCTGATTTGATTTTTATTGTAAAGGTGTCAATAGATTGGTATTCAGTAAAGAGTCATTTCGATGATGTAATATAGACCCTCCGAAACATTATTCTGCATGTACTCTTCCTCTTTCAGCTGCTCCCATTAGAGGTCACCACAGTGGATTATTAGTGTCCACAGAACAAGTGGCAGTAGAGATTTACAGTGTTTAGTTGCCAGTCCAGCATCCAAACTTTGTCAGAAGGCACACACGCAGGACCAGTTTAGAATGTCCAATCCACCTACAGCATGGTTTGAGAATGTGGGAAGAAACTACAGCATATAGAGGAAACCCACGCAAACACAGGGAGGACATGGAGACTCACCACAGAAGGCACCCCAGCCAAAAATTGAACCAGAGAATCTCTTGATGTGAGGTGACAGCACTAACCGCTGCACCACTGGGTCACACATTATTCTGGATGTATTATTCCCACAATTTCTGTTTATTTTAATGTAATTTCTTCCTACACTTTTCTAAAGATCCCACTTCCAGTTTTTTTAATCTCTGTTACAATTTTCACTCTTTTAAATATGATTGGCTTAGACTTTGACTTCCATTTTCTAGTAATTGCTTTTTTGGCAGCCACCAGAATTAAACTTAATAAGGCTTACTATGTTTAGGCATTCCAGGTCATAAACATAATACTTTCATTCATTTCACCCATTTGCTCACCCAATATTTCTGATAGAGTACTCTGTATGGAATTTTTAAAGTCTGACAACTCACCATACCTCCCAACCTCTTAGAGCAAGAAATCTGGACAAAACCATAAATAAAAGTGGGACAAAGGCCCACAAATAGGGACAATTTTTAAATATTGCTCTTACAAACTTAGAAAGGTGATAAAATAACAGGTTTTGCATCAGTATTAATTTTTGTAGGTTATCAAGTCTGAAACTCATTATTTTCCAACTACTGTCTTTAATAAGTTGCCACTAATTAGCCATAAAGCCAGACTTTTACAAAAAACAGACCAAAAATATGAGGCAAAACTCTGGACATTCTCCAAAAATCTATACAGTTGAGAGGTATGCAACTCACTACTCTCCAAAAATGTATCCTCCAACACTTGCCGTCTACCTGAGGAAAAATTCTTTGGAGTCTGTTTGAGGTATAAAAATACCTATGCAAACACTTTCAAGCAAACCCTCTAAACCTTCCATACTGTGCTGCATACTTGAGAGCTGTAAATTCTTACCGGGGATAGCACCCACAACCCTCCTGGACATGGGCAGTCATCACTAAATGCAGTCTTGGGTATTGACTAGCATTTTCATGGTATTACATTGGGATGAAATGGCTAGGCTTAAAATGACCTCTGGGCTGATAGCCTAGTAATCTCCTATGATTCTCTGATACATATGTACTCCCATTGCTCCCTTGTAATTTCTTATCCACCCTCTCTTCCCAGTCTTTTCTTACCTCCTCTGATTGATTCCTATAGTTATCATGCAATATTTTATATGCCCTACTAATTATCCATTTTTTAACAGCAACTTCTATTCTAGATTAAATGAAAAACTCTTCCAGAGCAGGTATTTCACTTAGGATTCCCTTATCCCTTTATGTTTGACTATACTTTGATATAAATCCCTAAAAGTGAGGGCAGCCTCTACTTAGCAATTCAAAGTTCTTCTAGGCCTCTTCACTTTCTAATATGTTTCCCTCTCCAGTTATTTGCTCCAGGTACCTTGGATCATTTGCCAGTTTTCTCCAGTAAATTCCAGCCTCCTCTTGCTTATTCTCTGTACCCCTAATTGTAGTCACCCTATCGGCAAGATCTCTTTCTTCCAGTTTTGTGTTGGCTTAGTTCTTAGAAAACTTTCTGCTGCTTTATGAATATAATATTCTGCATGGCTGTTTTTTATTCTCTTTAAGGATCTTCTTCTTCTCTTTCAGCTGTTTCTGTTAGGGGTCACCACAGTGGATCATCTGTTTCCATTTCTTCCTGTCTTCTGCATCT
This sequence comes from Protopterus annectens, assembly GCF_019279795.1. NCBI lineage: Eukaryota > Metazoa > Chordata > Ceratodontiformes > Protopteridae > Protopterus > Protopterus annectens. The sequence goes on along the minus strand of NC_056751.1, from coordinate 119,871,741 downwards.
TTCTCTGTCACACCAACCACCTGCATGTCCTGTCTCATCACATCCATAAACCTTATCTTAGGCCTTCCTCTTTTCCTCTTACCTGGCAGCTCCATCCTTAGCATCCTTTTTCCAATATACCCAGCATCCCTCCTCAGCACACGTCCAAACCAAAGCAATCTCTCCTCTCTGACTTTGTCTCCAAACCGTCCAACCTGAGCTGACCCTCTGATATACTGATTCCTAATCCTGTCCATCCTTGTCACACCCAGTGCAAATCTTAACATCTTTAACTCTGCCACTTCCAGCTCTGATTCCTGCCTTTTTGTCAATGCCACCATCTCCAACCCATACAACATAGCTGGTCTCACTACCCTCTTGTAGACCTTCCCTTTCACTATTACTGGTACCTGTCTGTCACAAATCAGTCCTGACACTCTTCTCCACCCATTCCCACCTTCACCAGCTCTACTCCCTGCATCATCACAATTCCTCTATCCTCCCTCTCATTCATACACATATATTCTGTCTTAGTCCTGTTGACCTTCATTCCTCTCCTCTCTAGAGCATATCTCCACCTCTCCAGGGTCTCCTCAACCTGGTCCCTACTCTCACTACAGATCACAATGTCATCTGCAAACATCATAGTCCATGGGGCCTCCTGTCTGATCTCATCTGTCAACCTGTCCATCACCATTGCAAATAAGAAAGGGCTCAGAGCTGATCCTTGATGTAATCCCACCTCCACCTTAAACGCATCTGTCACTCCCACTGCAAACCTCACCACTGTCATACTACCCTCGTACATATCCTGTACCACTCTTACATACTTCTGTGCCACTCCTGACTTCCTCATACAATACCACAACTCCTTTCTAGGCATTATTCTCATTAAAGATCTGCATCAAAAATCCTACTGTCTCCTTGTTTCTTGTAATCTCCTCCTGTTTCAACATCATCCCTTTTCACTTTGAATTATAGCTTTCTGCTTGTGTTATGTATATGAGCCTTAACTGTGTAGCTCTAAAATATCCCTTCAAGCTTAAACCACCTTGTTCTTTTGAAAGGATCAACTTATCCCACTCAACTCTTGCATCTCTTATACGTTTGGTGTGCTTTACCTTTTTTAAAGTTGGATGCATATTGTTGTGCAGTTTCCCTCACACATGACTATAAATTGTGAGTATGGTCACTTCACATGCATTTGAATATTATTAAGGACTCATTCACTTAGCCAGTTCCAATTCCATATCACTATGCAGATTTTTGCATATATTTTCTGCAGTGCATTTGTAATATTTGCACTGCAGCTTCACATAAGGTATCAAACTTTTCCAGGCTGCACAGGACTGCAATGGGTGAATTTCTGTGCAACTAACTACACACTATATTATGTACAACATGTCTAAATCCCAAGCATAATTTTCTGTTGTTGTGTTGTGTCTTTTGGCTTTTCCCGGTTAGGGGTCGCCACAGCAGAACTCCAGTCCGCTAATGATTGGTAGTTGATTTTTATGTGCCGAGTTACCAGCCCTAATGCAGAACCTTCAATGAAGGTACGCCCATTCACGCATGTCCCCACACAGAAGATGCTCGAGCTGAGAATCGAACCAGACAGAATCTTACTGTGAGGTGACAACGCTACCGCAGCACCACCACCGTGGATATCCAAGCATAATAATGTCTGGAAAATGAAAAATTTGTATCTGAATGGTGGAGGTGTATGTGGTGGAACAAAGTGATGAAGTGCAGCTGTTTGCTAAGAGCTGAAAAGGTGCAGTATTAACATTCTGCAAGAAAGTGGAACACAGTTTGTGAGAACAGCATTTGAAAAATTAGATGATTTGAAAAATTGGATGGAATTACTGAAGTAGTTTGATTACCTTAGACATTTGCAGAGAATAATTCAGTGTCTATTCAAATGTTCAAAGCACTGAAACTGAAAGAGTAAACTGAAACTATCTATGTGCAGATTGTGTACTTATTCAGGTCATCATGTAAAATCCTTGAATTGGAATATGATTGCTTGTGAATGTAAGAATAAAAAATAAAACATTTGGTTACTGGTAAATTATTTGTAAGCTGCAGACATGCTAGGACATTTAGCTTGCCAGGTATTTAGTCTGGTGAAAAGAGCTGTAAATTGGGGTGGGGTGGAGGGAGACAGCTATCCTGAACACACGTTGTTAGGAGTTGTGATTAGTAGGTACTGATGGGGTACAAATGCAGACGTGGCATTCTTTTATGAAGATGCAAGCATATTGGGGCCTTATAAACGAATGCAGATAATGCAACTGAATGTCAAGACCTAGAAAATGGAAGTATAAAATAACTTTTTATTTTGTCTACAGCTCTTTGGGTAAGGGGACACCAGTCTGAACAACTGTGCAGAGTGCTAGATGATTGAGCTATAGCTCTGTGGTGAAAAGCACTTATAAAACATACAGAATGATGATTTATTCCAGGAGAATAAAGAGTTATTTACTGGTCTGAGCCATACTTCTCAGCTGTACCTCATTGAGAGGAATGTACCTCATTTGAGATCTTAAAATTGTCATGTTTTTCAAAGTTCCACATTGAGAGGGTCTGTCACACATTCAGTGTTAGGAATTTTTTAATTGATTTCCATGGTAAATAGAAATTAATCATATTACGTCATTAAAATATGTTTTTTATAAGCAAAAACAGCATATTTTAACCATCATATGACCTTCCTAAGTTGTTAGTAAGCCACTAATAAGTGTTCTTCATTTTGGAGATGGGAGGTTGAAAGCTATGGTCCTTGCGGTTTGCCAGGAAGGAGTTCATAATGTTTAGATAGATCTTTGCCAATAGTGTGTGTGTTCCAAAGAAAGCTTCAGCACTTCTTCATAGTTTCATAGTTTAGTACTAGGCTATCTGCCCTGGGGCATTTGTAAGCCTAGCCATAGTGACGTGGCTTTCGCCACCCTATAAAATGGTACAAAATGCACAGAATAGATTTAGAATACTGTGCCTCTGTCTAGTAGTGACACAGTGAAGGTCCCCTTATATAATAGAATTAGTTTACTGTGCCCCTGTCTAGTAGTGACACAGATGTGACCCCTGGGGTAAACTTACGATCTCCCATCCACTCATCAAGATTTCTCTTGAAGAGAGTCAGTGAGGGGCTCTGCCTAACATAAACTGGGATCTTGTTCCAGAGCATGGGAAGCCTCCGGGTTATGAATCTATCCCTCCAGTATGTCCTATTCATACTTGTGCCGAGGTTTAAGTCTTTAGCTCTCATGGTTCTGATGGATTTGGATTTTTTGAGGTGGAGCATGTCCATCAGTTCCTGATTGGACATGTCCTTGTACGTCAGGCTGAGATCACCTCTGAGCAGGCGGTATGCTACTGAATAGAGCTGGAGTTTCTTTAGTCTGGCAGAATAAGACATATGTTGGAGACCCTTGATCCTCTTGGTGAGGTACTTTTGTGGTCTCTCTAGCTGTTGCAAATGCCGGGTGAGGTACATACCAAATGGGGCATTATACTCAATCATGGGTCTGATGAGGGAGGAGTATAGGGGTACAATGACATCATTGGATCTGGATGTGAATCCCTTCATGATAAGGTGTGCAAGGTAGAATGTTTTTCTAACCACTTTGGCAACGTGGGTGTCAAATGAGAGGTCGCTGTCGACTTGGGTCCCTAGGTCTCTGATTACTTTTTCCATACTCAGTGGGTTGCTGTCTATGTGATAATTTGTGGGTACTTTGTTTTTCCCAAAGGGATGACTATACATTTTTTGGCATTTAGTTTAAGGCCATGACTCCGGCACCAGTTGTCCGTTTCTGTGAGGTCTTTTTGTAGGATGTATGTGTCCGCTGGTGTATCGACTATGGCGCCTAGTTTGCAGTCATCTGCGAACTTTGTCAGCCACAACCCTCCCATGTTTGCTTTAACATCTGAGAAATAAATGCCGAACAAGAGGGGTCCCAGGACAGATCCCTGTGGGACACCACTTGTGACTGGCTTTGAGTCTGACATTGTTCCAGCGATTTTAACTTTATGGGTTCTGTCCTTTAGCCAGTTTGCAACCCTTCTCGTGACATAAGGGTTTACGTTTAAGCTGTTGAGCTTATCTATGATGCCTGAGTGGGGTATTGTGTCGAAGGCCTTAGCCAAGTACAGGTAGGCTGTATGGACAGCTTTGCCCTCATCAATGGCTCTAGTGACTGTTTCAAAAAAGTCAACCAGGTTCAAAAGGCAGAATCTGCCCTTCACAAAGCTGAACTGGGTGGGGTCAAGTGTCTGTAGGTCCCCAATGTCTCTGTTTATGAGTTCCATAATGATTCTTTCTATAGCTTTGCAGACCAGGCTGGTTAAGCTTATGGGGCGGTAGTTCCCAGGGTCTGTAGAGGTACCCCCTTTGTGGAGTGGGACCACTGTTGCTGTACGCCATTGTTCAGGTACATATCCTGTAGTAAGGCTAAGGTTAAATAGCATTTTTATGTGCGGGTTTAGCTCCTCTTGGAGTTCACGTAGCACGCAACCCGGGATACCATCAGGTCCCATTGATGCTGTGTTTTTAGCTTTGTTGAGGGCGGCTCTCAATTGAACATCTGAGATGACAGGGAGATTACATTCAGCTGGGATAGGTATTTCTTCTTTTGGGGGTGAGGGAGGGGAGAAATTTGCACTGAACCTGTCAGCCAGAATGTTGGCAATATCTGTGGGTTCAGTGTATTTTTTGTTGTTGTGAACTAACTCTGAGCATATCTGAGGGTTTTTGCCCAGGTTTCTAACATAGCTGAAGAAGGCTTTGTGGTTATCTTTAGTGTCCTTAGCAATTTTTCTCTCAAAGTTGGCCTTGGATATTTTTATAAGAGAATGTAGTTTTCTGCTAGTGTTGATCAGAGATGTCTTCCCTTTATGGGATTTTGCTCTGTCATGCAGTAGCTTCCTTCTTTTGTTATACAATTTGTTAATGGCTGAAGTCCACCAGACAGGACGCTTGCCTTTGGTGGAGAGGGACTTGGATTTATTTGGGATTGCATGATCCATGCATTCTTGGAGATGTCCATAGAAAGTATTTGTGAAGGATTCGGCATTGTGGGCTGTGGTATCCACTGGCCCAGTGGGCTTAAAGGATACCATCTCAGTCTTAAGAAGAGTGAAGTCTGCTTTTGAGAAGTTTTTCACTGTGGTCTTTTGTGCTGGGGGTGGAGGTGGGATATGTTTATCCAGGGTGATTAGTTTGTGGTCAGATCTCACTAGTGAGGGGTATACCTCCGGTGTGGAGCATTTTGTCCCCATGTTTGTGATGATCAGGTCTAGTATATTATCTCCCCTAGTGGGAGAGGTGACTAGTTGTTCCAGTGCATTTGAATTTATGAATTCCAGGAACCTTTGGGCTAGCGTGTTAGGGCTAGAATAATATACTCAATCTATGTTTGGGTAGTTGAAGTCTCCCAGTATGATGGTATTTTGTGATACATTCATATCCTCCAATGTCTTCAGGAAGGCTGAGTGGGGTTCCTGAGATTGGGAGGGTGGTCTGTAACATGCTACCAGTTGTATAGCAGTTTTGCTTATGGTTAGTTGCACCTGTATGGTCTCCGATGCTTCATGTGTTGCTACTAACCTGGAGGTGTGGGTGTCCTTGATGAATATGGACACTCCCCCTCCCTTTGTGGTTCGCCCCGGGTTTTGGGGCCGAAAAGCATGATACGAGGTATAGCCTGGTAGCGCTGGGGTGCTCTCAAGAGCCCTGAACCAGGTTTCAGTTACTGCACAGACGTCGATGTTCTCCATACTGAGGAGTGCATCGAGTGCCTGCATCTTGAGATTTAGACTTCTGGCGTTGAGCAGCATTACCCTTAGTTTTTTCCATTTTTGTTTTCTAAGGAGGTGGGTTTGTCTTTTGAGCCTTGCCTAAAAAAGGCACTATGGGGTGGCAAGAGCCTTAGCCAATATCCGGAAGCCCAGTGGTGACAGGTGCAAGCCGTCCCTTGTGAAGCAGCGTGGCTTGTCCAACATGTCATCCCAGGCAGACAAACATTGGATCCCCTTAGAATGACACCAGTACTTGAGCCAATTATTAAAGCTGATCATCTTGTCTTTGTATTGTGGCATCATTCTTGGTGAGGGCAAGATGCTGCTCAGGGTCAGGGTCATACCAGCCTGGGCTACATAATCAGAGAGCTCCTCTATGTCTCTTTTCATGTAGTCCAGGGAGGTATGTCTCAGGTCATTCACGCCAGCATAGACAATGATGGAGTCATATTTGTACTTGCTTTGGAGTGACCTGAGTGCGTGTGTTATGTGGAGGATCCTAGCTCCCGATAGGCATCTCACAGTCACCCTCTCCTTGTTCAGCCTGGTAAGCGGGACATCAGTGTGTCTGACTATAGAGTCACCTATTACTAGTGTATCAGGCATGGTGTTTGACCTTAAGGGCTGTGATTGATTGACACACTGATTTATTGAAGTATGTGTTGCATGTGTTTTGTTTTGAGGTGGTGGATTTTTGGATGTCTGCTTTGGGAGCCTCTGTTGTTTTGGTAAGTTTTTTATTAGAGCCTCCGAGTATGTCTTTGTGTTTTTATGTGTTTGGTTTGCAGTTGTGGTAGGTCTATGTGGGACTGGGTTTGTTGTGTGTGTGGTTACCATCTCCTCCTGTCTGGTCATGCCAGCCCTGAATTGAGAGAGTTCAGCCTCCAGTTTGGCTATATAGTTGCATCTCTCACATGTATTTGTGTTTGTTGGGAGGAGGAGAGGGTTGTCTGTGTACATGAGACAATTGTAGCATTGTCTCAAGATACCCAGATTAACCAGCTGAACTGGAGAGGACACCAGTAATCTACCACTCGACATGCTAGAACAGTATAAGGGAGTGCTGTGCCTTTAAGGGAAGTGGATCTTCGCAGGGGTGGTAGGTGGATGTAGTGCTTACTTAGTACGAGAGTGCTTACTTAGTTGAGAAGTTTTGAGAACAAGTGCTAGGCTTATAATATAGCGAGTAGTCTGATTATACTAAGAGTAGAGCTTCCTTAAGGGAAAATTTGAAGAGCAGACTTGGCGGAGCCAGAAGAAGTTTAACCTTGTTTAACCGGCGCTCCGCGCAAAAACGCCCAGAGGCGGATTTTAAACAGGGAACTTCAAAAGACCTAGAAATGGTCCAAAACAACCAATTACTACAGCTCTTGTGCTGAGGTCACTTTCTACAGGGACAGGTAGGCTACTCAAGGCTCCCCACTCTCACTGGTGAGCAAAGAAACTTCCTTCTATCCAAGTAAGGTAATGGACAACACAGGAACTACACCACAGCCCAGAATACAGCAATGCCTGTAAACTGGTCTAAACTAGTCTAGTAGAGGCGGGAAAACAAGGATTATTTTTTTGTTTTTTTTGTTTTTAGATAGAAACACACAGAAAATGCAGAAACAGTAATAAATCAGTTACACAGGCTAGCACACTTTAGTGGGCAGCCTCAACAGTTAAATTAAACAAACAAACAAACTTTCGATCAAATTTGACTAAAAAGTAACTTTAAGTGCAGATATTGAAATAATGCAGCAAACAGCTAAAAAAACAGTTTAAACTTGTTTAGGGTAAGCTAGAGAAGCAATTTCAAGTAAAAAAACAGGAAAGATACTTAAATCCAGAAAGTAGTCACTTTTCTGAGTTCTCTGTAGCTATGACCATTCTGCAGGACCACGAGGAGCTTGTCTGAGCAGTATAGCTAGAAAAAAATGCCCAGTGGTGGATTTTAAACAGGGAACTTCAAAAGAGCTAGAAATGGTCCAAAACAACCAATTACTACAGCCCTTGTGCTGAGGTCACTTCCTACAGGGACAGGTAGGCTGCTCAAGGCTCCCCACTCCCACTGGTGAGCAACGAAACTTCCTTCTATCCAAGTAAGGTAATGGACAACACAGGAACTACACCACAGCCCAGAATACAGCAATGCCTGTAAACTGGTCTAAACTAGTCGAGGAGAGGCGGGAAAACAAGGATTATCTTGAAAATGTAATTAAGAAGGAGATACAAGCCTGTGTCTATTTCTAATGAATGATCAGCACTGTATATACCCATGCAAGCTATGTACATGCTCAGTTTATAAATGATATTTATGTAGCTATTGTAAAGCTTTTTCCTGTCATGTACGCACACATCTATATTTTGTATTTCTTTAGATATCATGTAACTGTATTTTATCTACCTGTCAAAACTGGTGTTAAATGTGGTGCTTTTCTCCAAGGACTAATGAAGAAAAAGGATTTAATCTCAGTCTGACTTTCCCTGAAAATAAAGATAGAGAGATAAATAAATAAATAAAGACACACATATTTAAATAATAAGAGACTGGGTATAATTAAGCAACAGGTATAAACTTACAGAACTGACAAACATTCAGGTTACTGTTATAAAGCAAGACACACTTATTTTTCTTTCCTATCCCTCCAAGTGGTAACCTACGGCTATAATACATTTACAACAGTGTGACACCCTCCATGCATTATGTCACCTCACTCCATGCATTACCTCAGCCCCTCAGAGGGTGGTAATGTGAGGGCAGTGGGAGGTAAATGGTCCAGATACACACAGCTGCTGCTTGCTAATGGTCATTACTTCTGGTGTAGTGAGGGCAGTGGGAAGTGAATGGGCCAGAGACTGAGAGTTGCTGCTTGCTAGTGGTCATTATCATTCAGTGATGGCCATAACCTCCTTTTCTGGGTCTGCAGACTTATGGACTTGGGAGGAATATGGAATCATACAAGGGCTGTCACCACCTCCACAAGTGACATCCTCTAAGGCTCTACCCTTCTTTCAGCCAAGTGCCGAGTGAGCCTTGTTTTTTTCCCAGGTATCTCTTGCTAACTAGCCCTTATATTCATGTTCCTCTCCCTCCCTTCATAGAAAGGTGAGCAAGCTGAGCCTCTTCATTCCTCTTACACCAGCCTCCAACAGGTGCCCTATCTGGACATGCATGTCCCTCACACCCCCCCTTCAAAAAAAGTGGGCAGGCTGAGCTTCGTCATCCTTTTGTCTCTCACACCAACCTCCAAGAGGTGTCTTCTCTGCTAATCAAGCATGAGTTGCCCCAGTCATAAACAGGACTTTTTCACTTGAAACCAGAGCTAGTAAAGCTAGATAAACAACATGTATACAGAGATTAGCAATAAAGCAATAACAAAAATCATCATCTTCGACAGCTCCCCTTTTCCTCTATTTCCTACATGGGATGAGGGTCTCGCGTCCTAATGCCATCTCTCATAATTCAGTGCCACTCTCCTACATTCTTTGAAAGTCATGCCTGACTGTCACAGGTCTTCTCTCACACAATCCATTGATCTCTTTGCTGGGTGTCCCCATTTCCTCTTACCTTATTCCTGTCTCTGTTAAATCTTAACCAAATGTCCTTTTGCTTTCCTGCACATCTACATGCTCTGGTACCATCAGTCCTTCATCTGTACCACAGTATGTATCCTACCATCCATTTCAGGCACTTTATTTCCATTACCTCTAGCTTCCTCAACTACTCTACCTTCACTGCTCAGGTTTCTATAGCAGGCAACAGTAGTACTGGTCACTCACCTGTTTTGTACACCTTACCTTTCAGCTTCTTGAACATTCTGTGGGCATACACTACTGCTCTCACTTTGTGCCAGTTGGCTGCAGCCCTCTACTTCTAGCTTTGACCTCCTCATTCAGTCTTTCCTTCTTTTCAAACACTGCCCCCCAGATACTTAAAGCTATTAACCTGTTCCACTATCTTCCTTTCCATTTGAATTTTCATGTTCTTATTTCCTCCATTTGCCGCCATGACAACTGTCTTATCTGTACTCAGTTTCAACCTGTGTGCTTTCATTTTTGAATTCCATTTATCTGTTGCTTGCTGAAATTTTTATTTGGAGTCTGCTTGTAATGTCACATCTTTTGCATACAGCAGCTTTGTTTATCTGTCTGCCCCTCTCCCAGACTTGTTTGCTAATGCAGTTCATCACCAGTATGGATAGCAGTGGGCTCAGAGCTGAACCATGATGCACACCAACTCCCTCCAGGGATTCCTCTGTGAGTTGAAACACTTTTTGTGCTTGTGTCACTGAGTCCTTGTACAAAGCCTGCGCTAATTCTACCAATGTTTCTGGGCCTTCAAAACATAGCACAACTGCCCACATCAGCTTTCTAGGGACTTTAAAGTCAGACACTACAGGATATAGAGTGTAAAAGCTGTAAAAAGCTAATAAAACTAACTTCCTTGACTATTCTTTTTCTTTTTTTTGCTTCTTTCGTGGATATGTCACTGTTTTACATTTTCAACCAGCTGGTCCTCTTCGGTTCACACTATTTTTTTTTTTAGTTTGCTTGCTTTTTATTGATTTATGATTTCTAGGGACTTTGTCATATACCTTCTCAAAGTATAGGAATGCCCAGTTGGGTTCTTTCCTCATCTCTAGCTTCTTCTCAACTCTCGGTCTCACTGCAAACATCGGGTCTGTTTTACAGCATCCTGATCCGAATCCAAACTGTTCATCTTCCTTCTTCTTTTCTGCTGCTCTGTGTAGTCATTTATCAAGCCCCCTCTCCAGAATGTTCATGTAGTGTGACAGGAGTTTGATATCTCTGTACTGCCCACAGTTGTGAAAATCCCCTTTATTCTTGTACACTGGCTCAAGAATACTTATTCACAAAATAAATACATAAGAAAAAAAAAAACTTATTTTCCAGTCATTTCAGAAATGCCTCTCTCTCTCTCTGTACTCCTATGAGTACCCTCAGGAGCCATTTCTCCCCCAAATCACTCAGCATTTGATCATATCTGCCATGACATCATCTGAGCCTTCTGCTTTCCCTTACTTCATTTTTCTTAGTGCTGGTCTTATTTCTTCTAGGGGGGGGTCTTCTTCCTGTTTCATCATGGACAGTGTCTGGGGCAGTACAGCTCTTGTGGGATTTTTCTTCATTCGGAAGCTGCTGTAAAAATTCATTCCATCGACCATTGATGTCCGGTGGACAGGTGAGCATGATGTTGTTGGCACCCCTTATGAATGACGCCTGCTGACTATTGCTTTTATCTTTCTCTCTTTGCCTTGCAAACTGATATAGTTTATTTTCAGTTTCTGCTGGTTACATCATGTCCACTGCCAGAAAAGACAACTGAAGAAGAAGGTAATGAAGGTTATCAGGAGTGGGATGATGTACGATCAGTAACAGTGCCACTATTTAGTGACAAAAGCAATAAACAGCAGTGCTGGCAAAGGTGCAACACATGGTTGATAACTATGGGCCATGAAATTCATAAAGTGACAATGTGACACAGACTAAACATAAGCCATGAAATCTTCATATCAGACTGTGCTGGTCAGTGCATGGTATGGTACCACTGTACATCAGGCATTTCACATTTCACATTACATCACAGGAAGAAGGGTGCTGTAAGATAGAATTATTATAATTTCTACAAGGGGTGCAGACAAAATAATACAAGACTGTATGCAGAAACTGCATACTGGAAACACATCACAAGGGCTATACTTGGAAACTGTATAGTCTAGAAGGATAAATGGCATTCATGGTCATTTCTGGTTGTGGATCCTTCTACTTGACCTTGCATCACTCTGATGGCGAGAAGAACAGGGCTCAAGACCACTTGTGGCAGAGATGGACTGCAACTTTGTGACCAGGATGTGGATGGAGCCTGTGGCCAAGAGGTTCCACTCTTGGAAGTCAGTACACATCACTGTCTATGATGGGGTTAGTGGTGGTAAGCCTTTTAATAGCTGCAGACACAATTATTGAGTTTTCATCCTCCAAAGACACATATATACATCCGTCCCATGGTTGTATATTTCCCTGGCCATGAAGATGATAATATAATTGGGCAGACATGATAGCATTATTATTTCTACCTGGGTGTGCATTTAGAGGAGATGTACACCATCACAGACCTCAGTGGACCAGTCTTCAAGTGAATTATTACGCTGCAAAGAGCTCATGATCTTGCTGGGCAGCATCTTCACAAATGCCACACACCACATTTGCTAGCTCAGTTGCAGACTGTGTGACAGCAGAGTATGTCTGGATGGCAGTCTGACATTCCTGCACTTCAACTGATTTATCCCCATTGCTGCATGCATTTCAGGGGAAACTATAATAAGTGAGGGCACAAGGTGCTACCATGTTTCTGGCCTATAGTGGGTATGCCAATGGAAGAAGCAATGTACACCTATGAAACTGATGTTTTAGACACACAGGAAACACAGGAAACAATTGTGAGACTCTCAACACCAAGAGGATCCTTTTCCACAGGGGATGGCAATGGCATGCATTCAACCAGTACACTCACAGTGTGCTCAGTATACTCATCTGTGCCCACACATTCTGTAAAGAAAACCTCCCTAGCCAGTAGTGAGGCAGACATGAGTGTCACTGTACCCTCTGACTGTGATGCATGTTCATGCATCTGAGCATTATAGCCAGACTGTACAAAGGTACTGATATCAGCCCCTTGTCCAGCCTCAGCCATTTCTACCTTGTGCTCCTCATTACTTACATAGCATGCAGAACACCACAGTGAACACATTAACACATGCTGCAGGGGTGCCCATGTGAAGTATTGCAAAGGTGTACATGCATCAAATCCTAGGCTATCCAATTTTACCTTCTCCGGCAACATCACCCTCTTGCAATCCTGAGGCTCCTATGAAAAGAAATGTGCATCATACCTGCTTTGTAAGTATATACCAGGTAGGTGTAAAAGTGTTATACAAATCTCTGATACATACTACTAACCTGCTCTGTCTTCCACTCAGATATGAGTTGGATGGGTTAGCTCAGCACCAACTTCTATGCCACCTGTGGGTATAAATGCTATTGCATCTCACCTCCCCAAATGACACAGGAAATTACTTGTCTGCTAGACGTGTGAGCCCTAGAGATGTCAGTGTGTGGAAATAGTAAAGAGCTATTATGTTCATACACAATACCTATTTGCAGTCATCACATACTGGCAGTCATTTAAACAGCCATGATTGCATGGTAGGACCTACTTAAATGTATTACAAGAATGCTTACACATCTAGGCAGGGACAGATCAGCACCACATTAAAGCTGCTGATCACAATATCTGACTGACGGCACCTAGAGCAGGTACCCCTTTTATCTTTGGACAGCCACCATCTGTGATGACTCTGTCAGTCATAATCTTCTGTGCCTTCTGCTTGATGTGCCTGATCATATTGGTCCTGCTGTGGCAACGCTGGCCCAATGTGTGGTAATACCCCACATGATGGACTGCCACATCTAATCTTTTAATGATTGGTCTACATGTACTCTATGCATTAGCCACACACCATATTGTTTGCAGCAATACATTGTTTTTATCATTGCTGAAATCTTCCAGCCACTATCTGACTCATCCTGTGGATATGCTGACTCCAGTTTAGACAGAGAGAATATATAATTGCACGGTATGTGTCTTGGTACTGCAAAGATACTTGTTCCACAGAGACACATAGACACAGTATTTAGGTTCTCTAAGGTATGCTACAGTGCAAAATAATAATTCTTTATGGGTGTTAGCTGGTAAAATGGTCAGCTGACATGGCATGATAAAGTCTCTCCCTTCACCCTTCAAACAAATTGACAGTATGTGATGTCAGTAAACCCCAGAGGCATCCAAGGCAGACATAAGAATCCATTCCCTTAACATGCATGTACAGACACTTAGGAAACATCCATACTGTCAATCACAACCCTGAAGACTGTGAGTTTTGTTAGAAAGGAAAGTATACACCCTAGCAATGAAATTTAACTATTTACTAATAGAAAAACATTTGGAAACAGTGTACAATGTTGTCTGCTTTGCAGATCAAATCCAAACTAAGCGGATAATGGTTCAGACTCCACAAGTTTATACCGTTTGCATAATACATAAGGAAATAAGACATCATCACATATCAACTGCAGAATTTTGTTTTTGTGCATCAGAGCCTTTACATGCAAAAGGTGTATAAGAGTCTTATCTTGTTTATGGAGTCCTAAGGCTAATGCATGATAAGTATATATGCATGCAAGCTGTGCAACTCAGCAAAAACTATTTGCATGAGCTGTGGACCTTGAACAGGTGTACTTATGCACTTACTTGCCAGCTGCTTTAGAATTTTACCTTTAACATCCTGCAAGGCAGACAACTCCTAGCACCCCAAAGCATAGAGTTCCTGGTTAGTATAATACAATAAATATTTTCTGTATCTCCTTTTCAAGTACTTCAAGTTGCAGCTACTGTGTCATTAAGAAGGACACATCTTACGTTAGGTGTCTGGTATGACCTAGACCAGATGTTATCTAGAGCTACATGCATTGCATGGTCTGCAGAGCAAAGCAGACATCATTATGATGACCTCAAGCATGAATACCTCAGTTGGTGCTGCAACGGGGAAGCAGAGTTCAAAGAGAGCAGCCAGAGGTTAAATATAACTTTTTTATTATTTCTTCTTACTAAATTTGTGCCACTCATCCTGGTACTTTTATTGTGTGCACTTTTATCTTCAATTTCATGAAGAGCTAAGTCATTGGAAAGGTCAGGGAGGCTGGAAAGGCTCACTGCAAGACAAGGTGTATATGACTGCTATCTGGTGTATGTTTAAATATATGATATGTCACACCTATGGCAACTTTCCTATTGTGTCTTCACTATTCAGGTCCACCTGATGTGACACGAAACGAGGAAGAAGTACAGGCACCTTCACTTCTACATTTTGCCGGTGTTATATGGTGGATGTGATGCTGAGGGTGTGCTTGCCTCAATAGGGAGGGCTAAAGTGCCCTCTCAGGTGGATATCCATGTCCTGCCATCAAAGGATCATCGAAACTGCTGCATTTGGTTGAGGTAGTGATGGAACATAAGGTAGATGATGTCTTGGCTGCTCTGAATCCCATCTGCAACAAATAGCAGATTCTCTGCAGAGACAGGCACTGATTCAATTGCTACTAGTGAGGCAGTAAGGTTCTGCCATCTGTAATATGGGGATCATCAACTGATGAACTCTTAGTAGGCTGAAATTTAGCCCTTGGCCCAACTATAGGTGGCAGGTCACCCTATTGCCTATCTGATATGATGCCCTTCCTAGCATCTCATGCCCTAAAATTTGTACAAGGGCCAGCTTGCCCTATCATCATTCATTCATGCATGTCTATCTCCTTTCATCCCAGCCTTATGCATGCAAACCCATGCCTGTCTGTTTACATTCTTTAATGTTGGCCTGTTTGCCACTGTAAACTATCTTGCACTCTCTTTCCAAATCAAGTTTTCATTTGCATGACTTACCTCTCAGACCTTCTCTGTTTATATAGAAAAATGGAAGATCTACTTCATAAAAAATACAATTTATCATATCCATCCCACTTTGCATTTCTCATATGTATTCTCCTTGTGGTTTCCTCTGCTTGCTCTTATTACCTTTCCTGTTATGTTATGTATCCCCTTTCCAACTTATTTTATGGTGATAGCTGTGGCCATATGATTTTAGTTACTCAGCAAGGATTATTCAAGCACTGTACTTGAAAGTCTCGATTTATGGCATGTTTGGCACTTTGCACAACTTTATGCAACAATGCAAAAGCATTCTAGATTATGTTACAGTATTCCAAGTACTTTATCATCCCTTTATTTTTACATTCATATTCTTTACTTTATATACTTTCAAATTGTGACAGCTCAGCTCCTGGTATCCTACCAAGAAGTATCTTCACTCTGGATGCTCTCATTGCTTGCTCTAATGCATACTTACCATGAGATCCAAGCAGTTTGCCGCACTTGTCCCATTGCAATGCAGCTGATTAGCATATCTAAGATGTACTGTTATGACTGCTCAGAAGCACTACCAGATAGATAGATATATCTATAATCAGTACAACTCAACGTATGCAATGCTGCCTTCTCATGCAAGTGTATATGAATTCCACTTCCAGCTTCAATTACTCTTTGGGAAAGCATTTAATAGAGCTGCTGCACAAATGATTAAGGAGTTTAAAGGTGTTCCTAACATTACATATACACTTTTATGTGGTGAAGAGCATGGTAGGAGACTTAATGTTTTACTGAAAAGTTTGGGAGAGCATGGCCTGAAGTTGCACACATGTAAGTACAAAATCAGAGCTGAAATCACACCTCCAGAGCTACGATATACAGGTCATGATGTAACTTCAATTGACTTAAAATGAGATGAGATGCAGCGGTGATACAAATGCTTCTTTCACAGGATAAATACTCATGATATTTCCTGGATTGATATGGTTGGTGCATTTCAAAGTTTATTCTGAATATGTCAGAAATAAGTTTGCATTAAGGAAATTGTTGAAAAAAATGCAACATGATACTGGAGTGCAAAGTAAGAAAAGAGCGCTGAAGTGCTTATTATTTAATGTCAGGAGAATCCACATTGAAATGTTTTGATGCCAATAAACCAGTAACATTACAGTTAAATGTAAGCCATAAGAGAAATGATGCCATGACTCAGCAAGAAGAGAAACAATTTGCATATGGATCCAGAGTCTTTGCTGGCTGTCAAAAATGATATGTTTAGGTGGAAGACATGCCGATAACCATACCTGTGGTTATAAAAAAAATGTTCCATGAACATATTTATAAGGGACAAGTATTAGCAGAGAATGTGCATAAGCATTTATAGAGTATATTGAAGAAATCATTGTACAGGACACCACCCAAACTGCAAGAAATGTACTTGCCATATGATTTAAGTGTGAATTGTAAGCCATTAGAGAATGGACAAACTTTATATCAGCACCTTGACTGGAGAACAAATGTTCTCCAGCAGGCTATTAATACAGAAGTAATGCTCACGTGGGTCCACTGCTTCACAGCAGCATATCTAGCTGATGCGGAGCTTGGAAAGAAGAAACCTAATGGCCACCATTATTTTACAGCCGCTAAGCAGTGCTTCTGCTGCTTAGTGAGTGTAAAATGCAAAAAAAAAAAAAATATATATTAAAAAAGTGTGTGTGTGTGTGTGTGTGTGTGTGTGTGTGTGTAAGCATATGCATGTATGTGAGTGAAAGCGAGATTAGTCGAGCCATTATTTTACACTTGCGAAGCAGCGTTTTTGCTGTTTAACGAGTGCAAAAGAATAAACAGAAAAAGTATATATGTGTGTATGTATGTATGTGTATGAATGTGTTTATGTATTTGTCTGCATATGTGAGTGAATGCATGCATGAAAGCAGAAGAGACTGTGTGTGTGTGTGTGTGTGTGTGTGTGTGTGTGTGTGTGTGTGTGTGTGTGTGTGTGTGTGTGTGTGTGTGTGTGTGTGTGTGTAAGCTGAAGAGACTGTGTATGTGTGTATGAGAGACAGAACGAGAGAGAGAGAGAGAGAGAGTAAGCAGTGAGGTCGATTGAGCCGTTATTTTATACTTGCTTAGCAGTGTAAAGTAAAAAAGAAAAAACTTAAAATAAAAAAAATGTGTGTGTGTGTGTGTTTGTCGGAGTGAGAGTGCATGCATGTATGAATGCAGAAGAGACTGTGTGAATGAGAGAGTGAGAGAGTGAGAGTGTGAAGAGTGAGAGTGACCCCATTGGGTCTCATAACACCTCTGGGCGGGCGTTAATTACACATTAACACACACCCTGTCAGGCATTATTGCTTGCATAAAAGAGATGCATATAACAAAGAGAATTACAATAAGATCATTGATAATAACCAGTTTTTGTGTTCAAGAAACAGAGTCCAAGAAATTCACCTTGAAAGCTTTTCTGTCAAAGTGTATTTCTTGGACAGATTTTGAGAATGTATGAGGGTTGCTGCCCTGATGCATTACCGGGTAGACAAAATATAGCTTTGAAACAGCTTTACAGGCTCATAGATTAGTACTAGGCTAAATGCCCTTATTGGCAATTTAAAGCTTAGCCAGATATACCCCAAGGGAGAATCAAACCCTGAACCTTGTGTTTGTAAAGTAAACAACTTAACCATTATGCCAACCTCCCATAAGCTTCTACGTCTCACACTCCCACACAAGTCCCACAAGCTGCACCACATCTCACACTGCCACACAAGTGGTAGCCAGAAGTGAAATGTCCCTCTAATCATCCATCAGCTTTAAAAGCTATTAGATAGTTTGTCACAGTTTGATAAGAAAATATTTATTTTTATTTATATTTTATTTTTACCTCTGATTTTTACTGTTGGAAGAAAGGGTTGGATTGTAGACAGGAAGTTTTATTTTAATTCACATTTTATTTTTTACCTCAGATTTTCACTGTTTGCTAGAAGAAAGGTATAGAGTATACACAGGCAAACTCTAGCCATCCAAGGGGCCTAATCAGGGAAAAATTTACACAGACTGTAGACAGGATACTCCAGAGTTTATCTGAAACCAGTATTGGTTTCTGATGTATAATGCAACTGCTTGGTAAGAGAAGAAACTATGTAAAGGGCATCCAGCAATTTGATACGACTGCCACAACTGCTATGGTAAATCAGAGTGACAACTTTATGAATTGTTTCTCCTTTTACAAGGATAGTTCAGTGTACTTAATTTAATATTTAGTTGCATGGTATTTGCATTAATTCCTCATACAGAATGAATTAAATTACTAGTTGTTTTAATTTCTTTGGATTATGTGGTCATTGAGTTTAATTATCCATTTATTCAACAATTTTCCAAGCTGTGCCAATTGCGAAAGTGCAGTCACAATGAGTAAGTCAGTAAGTCTAGATTTCCTATTAATAATAATGCAACTGATACATATTGGAAAACTGTTGTTACATATGTTAATGATGGACTGATGAGATAACTAATATTAACCAAAGTGTAAACAGAACAGAAAGGAAGTGTCAACTGTCAGTAAAAAAAATGTAACCTATTAAACTACCAATGATAACTTTGGAATTGAAGATACAGGTATTCAACAGTCTGAGGATTCAGAGCATTTAGAAGAAAATAAAAAAGAAAGGAAGAAGTTTACAACAAATAACTAGGAATAACTGTTTTTTTCTACTATCCAAGTGGCTGGATATGTTGAGTGATGACCTACAGTATAGTTTGAGTCCTGGCCAGTCGTACCTTTGCATTTATTGCTGTGAAAATATGTGACGTGACTGAAACTGCAGTTTAGTTCAAAATAAAAAAAATATTACATTTAGAAAGACTGCACGATCCTAAGCACTGCTTAAACATGGTCAGTGGCCTACAATGTTTGCACATTGCTAAGCTTCGCTTAAACATGGGTTGTGTGAGTTTGCGCAATGCTCAGTTCTGCTAAACTGGATCGCCCGATGCTAAGCAATGCAGTGCTTTTTTGAAAGTTACAGTAAGATATGTAAGAGCAGAAATGCAGCCTATATTAAGGCCAATAGACAGGAATTTCTCATCATTCATTGGAGTTTCACTTGGGTGTCAGTATGCCTGGCACTGTTGGAGAGAGAGTGCACTTTCAGGTGCAGAAGTGGGGTGTGCAGGTATCCAGAGTGTTTGTTGGACTCCTGGTGAAATACTATGAACCCTGGTTGCTGCAGGGCAATTAACAGGGCTCAGAATATAAGTCTGAGGCCTGGGATCAGTTGGCTAGGGATGTTACCAGTGCTACTGGTATCCACCGCACTGGTGAGCATTGTGGATGCCACTATGATGACCTGAAGTGAAGGAAGAGGGGGAACCTTGGACACCTGGGTCCAAGAGGCTAGGGTTTGGCATACCCCACAGATATGTAAGTATGTTTGCCAATACTTTAGAAATCTACAAGCTGAATCTGTGCAAAACTGATGTACATAATGGTTTACTGCTCTTTCAACAGCTGTAAATGAGAGGGCTTGCAATGTCCAGTCCCATGCAAGGTGCCTGGCCAGGATAAGGTGTGAGTGTGGTAAGTAGGGAAGCATCATAATATTAACCTAATGCATAACATACTATCAAAATAAATTATTTACAGAGTTTGCAGTCATAACAGTATGGTATGACATACCTGGGAAATGTAATATGTTGATATATATATATATATATATATATATATATATATATATATATATAGATATATATATATATATATATATATATATATATATATATATATATATATATATATATATATATACTGTTCTGTGCAGATATCCATGTGTATAAGTGCCAGATTTTAAGGAACAATATCAATAAAGTGTAAAGCAGGATTGTACCTTGATAAATAATCCTTTCCAATAAATGTGAATTATTCCTGTATGCACTGCATGTCTTCTGTAATCTGACATCAGTCAACTGTTAAATAAAGTGCACATTTTCCCTGGAGTCAAACTTGTGGGTTCTAATCCCATGGCAGCCAACTATGAAATCACCAGCTGTCTTACTTAATGTACATGAACATACCTCTCAACTGTCACAGTTTTTTGGAACGTAATGACTAATGCTTCATATGCTTTGTCCTTGATTAGCAGACAAATGACATTACTTGGAATGTAATTTATTGGCAAATCAATTTACAGAACACCTTGGTAGTAAAGTATGAGCACAGTATGCAAAACAGTTCCCTGTAATTGTGTGCCTGCATTTGTTAGTGCTTGGCCCATACTGTCCCATACTAACAGGTTGAGAGATATGTACGTGCAATACCATCTATACAAGATGTGGAGTCACTGTACTCACACCTGACACTGTACACCTGTAGAAGTATGTGTTATTAGTCTGTGTAGTAATACCACATGTGAGGCCACTAATGGTATGTTTTTCTCTCTCCCCACCCCTTATTTTCTTTAATTCATTAATGCTATGTATTATTATGATTTGATATTAATATATTATTTTAAATTAACTGTTATCTTGGCCTTATGGGTTATTTCATACTGGTTTGATATTAACATACTTACTGTTATGTTATTTATTGTTGTGTTCCTCATAATATATCTTAATATGCATTTTGATTAATCAATATTATTTTACATTATGATAATACTAACATTTGCTTGGTCATTACCTATCTTACCATATGTTTATATTTAGTTTACTACAGTGCGACAAGGTAGGCTGGTTCCAGGAA
The DNA here is from genome assembly GCF_019279795.1 of Protopterus annectens. Taxonomy (NCBI): domain Eukaryota; kingdom Metazoa; phylum Chordata; order Ceratodontiformes; family Protopteridae; genus Protopterus; species Protopterus annectens. Next base: position 119,850,748 of record NC_056751.1, on the reverse strand, counting down.
ATCCATCTACCTTGGCTCCCCCAGCTGTGGCACCGGGGCCCAGTACATCTGGTCCCCATCCTGGTGGTGCCCTCTCTGCTGCCCCTGCACTTGAGTCTCATTGCTACCTTGTGGATGATCATGGTACTGGAATTCCACAATACCCTCCCCATCCAAGGTGTTCAACCCTCTCTTGTGTCACACACCAACCCTGTCTGCTGACTTGTCTGTCTGCAAAAGCTTCCCCACCTTCTCAACTTATCTCCCCCACATGTACCTATGTCCCTTCCCCAACATTCTACTCTCACATTAAAAAAAAAAAATGGGCACCTGCCCCCGCCAAAAAAAATGTCATCCCACACATTGCTTTCCATTTCGCACATGTATCCACTGAACACAATTTGGTCCACTTGGCTTGACAATGTATTTATGTTGTCATCACCCCTCTCTGTGGGGTGACAGTCCAAATTTAGCTAGAAAATTTGTGAAAGTGCACAGTTGTTGCTGTTATAATTTCCTCCTGCTTGCACCCCTTTTCACCACTATCCTATCTCTCTATTTATTTCTTTAAAGATTTTTTGTGCAATGCGGTGCAGTGTGACACATTGCTTAGCAATGCTAAATCACGCTATATTAATATATGCTTTTGGAACAACATTAATCACATTCAAAAAGTACACTTGCACCCTATTTGAGCTCACCTGCAGAACAGTGGATCATCCCGCCAAGCTACATAGCCGAAAATGAACACAACTGTTTTAAGCAAAACATATTAATGATGAAGTTCCCCTCATTAAATGTGTTTAAATTGTGCTGCACATTGTGCTACACTGCACAAATTAGCTAACAGATTACTAGAAAAATAGGACTGTAATTGGCAATCTTGTTCAAAAATACATCACTATGAAGGCATACACATACGCTTATATGTAACTGAGGTATCTGATAGCAGGTAACCCTGCAATTATGTCTATAACATGTCAGAACACACTTGGTAAAACATTAATGGAAAATAGGATTTTAACTGGGACTCTGGTACACAAATACAGCACACTAAATCCATACACATAATAATAGATGTACGTATGGTATTTAACAGCAGATATCTGTAGAATGATAACTACAACATGTACAAATTCACCTGCTGTGACATTGACTTTGTAGTTCAGTCTGTAAAATGCATTTAAAACATTACTTTTTGGTACACATGGTCCTGGGTTCAAATACAGCTACATTTAACAATGAACATACATGTATTTGGCCAACATTATTATAAAGTGTGATATGTCTGTCTGTCTCATCACCTATTTATCTACCCAAAGTATTATAGTAGGAATGTCTGCATCTATATAATAGAGAGCAAAGGCCTACAGATAGGACCACTTTCACCCATTCTTAGTACAACGCATGGCTCAGTAGGTTCATATAAAGTGCAGATATTGTCAGGTAATGCATTAGCCTGAATCCTAGAGGATGTTGAAGTGTGTACTGAAATTGTGGCCCAGTAGTATCAGACTGCAGCCCACAATGTTTTGCTGGTGATATCACAGTCAACCACAGCTGCACAACTAACATACATATATGGAGGTTGAGCTAGACACAAGGGATGCCAGCACACACTCAACAGGGGATTGCCATGACATAATATGTGACTTGGTGTCAAACTTGTGGACGTAGGTCAGCAGCTACATCTGCTGAGAGAACACATGGCCATGCACACTCATGGTCCCATAGTGACAGTACATCCAGCATCTCAGAGGCAAGTGTGCTGTCCACAACAAGATGTGGCAAGTCATGGGCTCATGGTCCTGGGCATTCCTGTAGAGGACACGGTCCCAGCAGACAGCAGTCATTCTCAGGTAGTAGTGATGCTTCTGACCGCGGGCATGGAGGTGCCAGTGCAACTCCTGGCAAAGGCATTTCCCATGTTTGGGAGCAGAGATGATGTACTGTCAGCTCTACCATGCATGGTTCAAAGCTGTCTAACATACAGTCACATAGGGCTAGCACTGAGTTTGACTGTGTTCATGCAGACAGTCACACCACTGTCACAATTAGGTCACCTGCAGACACACATGGCACATTCCATGGTCCATCTTGCTTGCTTCCCTTCCTGATACACACACACACACACACACACACACACACACACACACACACACACACACACACACACACACACACACACACACACACACACACACTTGCCAACCTATTGAGTCAGTCTAGGCCTCATGCACCACCACACAGCACACTGTGCAAGTGATGATAGCTGTGCCACATCCCTGTCATCCTTGTCATCGATGCAAGGAAATAAAGCTAGGTGTCTGATGCACAGGGCGACTACCTAAATTGTTATGTAATTCTTTAATCCACTGTTGCCTTTTACATGCCACTTGTACTGGTCACTGACAGATATTGTCGGCTGCCAGTTGTAATAAGTAAACCACATTATGTTGTGTACATTAAGCTGGACGATGTTGTAATGGCTGTATACTTACAAAAAGAACAGTGTCTCATAGAAATGTTTATGTTTCAGATTCAGAAATGTTTGGGACACACCTATGGGTACACTGCTACAATAAACCCATAAACATCAGAGCACAATAATGAATATAAACCCATAAACATCAGAGCACAGGAAGGAATATCAGCACAGAAGCAAAAGGTCTACACAAAGGTAATACAGTATAGGTGCATGGCTCAGTAGGTTCATATGTGTATCACAGGCTAACAGGGACAATTGCTTCATGCAGCCTACTCCTGCATCTGTAATCTCTGACATGGTGTGGTTCCCTTGATAAGTGTAAGTAGGGCTCTGGGAGCTGACACATCTGCAAGCTGTAGTGTAGGAGATGCACCATCCACAATTCCCCTGTGTCCATTACAGACATTTGTCCTAAACCAGTTATTATTGCCTTGTTTGGCATCCCATTGTGTAACTTGTACATGATGTGCTTTACAGCAGAAAAAAGTGTGCTTTACATGGATGGGGAGCTTGTTACATGTAGTGTGTAGTGTCATGGTTACATACTTGTCTCTGCAGCATACCCTATTTATACTACAGTTAAGGTACAGCTGTGTAGAACAGGTACATCTCATGCTAGTCCTTTCTTGGATGTGCAGGTTGTACACAGTGGGATCTGACACCTCCTTGTATGGCAGCCATACACCTCTCCTCCAAAGCATGTAGGAGACAGAATACACAGTTACAACCTTGACACAGTCTGCATTGGACATGTTATGTACACTGTGTATTGGGTTACTGTGGGACATCTCTGGCTGTTACAGGTGTCAGATATGCCTGTGTACTTACATACCAAAAGTGGCATTGCACTCGGTGATAGGTGTGATGAGTGCACATACAGTGTAACAATGACTTTCTGGGATTTACATGGGATTTATTTGCCATACCTTTCTCTATAGGGTGTGCAACAGTGCATGAAGCCCCACAACTTACCAACCAGTGAAAGTCAAAGGCTAGAGCACTCTCTGTATCCATAAATCTATGCTTAATGGGTCAACTGTTGGAGGTCTGCAGACAATATGATACTGTCCAGGGGGTGGATGGCTACCAAAAGTATAGTGCTGCGCATTCCTTGGTATGTAGTATTTGTCAATGGCTCTGACAACAACTGAATCTGTGTGTCAGCCCATCCTGGGTAACCTTTGTTTGCGTGTGGGAAACACTGACAGCTCCTTATTTCCAATCATCTTTAAATGTAGTCAGTCTGAGGTCACTGACAGTGGCCATGACAACAGAGAATGGAATGGCTATGAGGGGTAGTCCCTGGAATGATGTGTGTGTGGATAGTCCACTGGTGACTGGTCTCATTGTAGTGCTGGCCTACACAATCCTATCTTCCCAGATAATGACTGTCAGACACTTTGCTATCCAATGGCTGACATACAAGTTTGTAAATAACCTCAACGGTCTGCCCACAGTGCCTGATGGCCTAATCTTTTTAAATGCCATCTCAGGCCATGGTATGTGGGGTGAGTCATTTTCCCCTCATTCATTACATACTTTAATAATCAATTAGGTCCAATGCTTAGGGTTGACATGATCTGACCTTGAACAAAACAAACTGTGTTTGGGCCAGTGGCTGCAGGTGTACTACATTGTTACTGATCATTTCCATGATAAGTCTTTTCATGGTTGTAAATGTAACACTACTGAGACATCTGAGGATACCGCTTGTTACTGCATGCTACTTGCCCTGTGTGCAACTACGTATTGACTTTAATTCCATTATGGTTTCCAAGAAGGTAATCTGCCAACATGACTGTGTCTGTAGAGAGCAGAGCAAGCAGTGGGGGGGGGGGGTCACATGTACACCCTGGGAAAGGTAAAAAGGGAGTGTTTACACTGTTTCCTGCAGCTGAACACCATTCAAGCAGTGTGTGCTGCCACAACACAATTACCTTGTGAGGAATGCTGACAAGAGGGGAGTCCCCTGAATTGCTGGTGCCTGGTTACTACAACTGCTGGTCTCAGCACAACCAGTCTCTATTGGGATACCATGCTCCTACACATTGTCTCTCATCACAAACAAAATGTTAGTACCAAATTCCACATGAGGAGCAGCCACAGTCTGTTTGTTCTTCCACATAGTTGTCCCACATCATGCAAGGCTATATAGACTTGACATATATTTTTCCAGGCAGATGCCTTGAGTAGCAATCAGAGCAATCATGACAGTGTAGCATGTGTTATGCCTAGTATTCCAAGGTTCTTAGGATTTCAGTAGGGTAATATGCAGATGGTAAGTCAGAGCACAGCTGCAGTGTCACAATATGATTTACAATGTCTGATGACATACGCATTCAAGATTGCTCGGGCAAGCAACACAGTGGCAGTGATCCCTGTTAGATCACAATTTCACAGCAGTTCATGCAGCCTGACCTTCAACAGCTTCATGGTGCATGTCTGTGTGCCATGGATCTGAGGCATTATGCAGAGGAGTGGCCAACTTTGGTCAATGTGTATGTACCCACACATGTCCTATGTATGTCATACTGCACATTTATGTAACTGGAACACATATCTGTGTTCCCAGATCATGTCACAAAACATAAAGTGTGCTGTCTGGCTGCTTGACAGGCATTGCAGACTAGCAAGGCCAGAGTAATGACTGCAGAGTTGAACATGTTCTCTGTGAATGCACAGACAGCCACATCTTCACTGCAAGGTGTGCGTACAGACAGTATGCTTGAGGCTGTCAACCCCAAGGGTGCAGTAGCATGATCCTATCTTTGCTGGAGATGTACAATGTCACATTCGTAGGTATGCCATTGCAACAATGCCTAATCATGGGAGTATGGGTAATCCAAGGGACACATGGCTGGAAAACCATTGTACCCACTCAACCATGTTATGGCACACTGTCAGGTGCTGTGTTACCTTAGGAGAATTACATAAATGTGATAACATGTTATATTTCAGCATCTGTCAGGCCACTGCCTAATGAAGGCCTGTTGTGACGTAGACACAAGAATACTCTATTGCTAAAGGTAGTATCAGTAACTGCTGTGGAGATCTGGACAGTGTCCCAGACCCTATACTGCTATGCCACACAAACAAAATGTGTGACAGATGTGACTCTATATCAAACCTTGATTCCATGCTGCCTCATACACCAGTCAGTACATATGGCACTGACCAGTTTGACAGCATCCACACCTCAACACGTACTTCACCCACACCCACATCACACACAACTGCATGTGTGAAGCCCCTTACCAGACACATACACAAAAGGCAGAAACCCACTTGCAAGCTCAGTGCACATACACATACACATACCTTTGAAGAATACAGAACACATAATAGCGCATGCACCAATGTCTCACCAAACACCTGAGGCAATACACAAACTCAACCCTATTATTCATAAGTGACTACATCATGTGACACATTGATGTCCCTGTCACCAGGCTACACATTGGAAAGCTCACAGTTAGCTGTCTGTGAGGTGCCAGGATATGCCATAACACACATGCATGCAGGGCTGTTAACATCAGGTGATGTTATGATGATGTAATAGTTCCTGTTGGTGTGTACAATGTGAGACATACCACAATGGGCTGTATGCAGACACATGACTGAGCTTACAGAGTCTGTTTGTGGTTGGTATGTTCCTAGCCTTCAGCTGCATTACACCTTCACCTAGGATGATGGCTCAATACACGTGGAAAATGATTGAAGTCAATAGCTGGCTTATTGTGTGGTGTCATTTAAAGGGGACCCAGTAAATGTCAGCCTTGGATGAGTTGCTCAACAGACTTTGATGCTTTGCCACAGATGGTGTTCATCTGTCACCCTGGGAGTTTGTGTGGTGGACAAGGCTGCTGACATCACCATAGTGAATCTTATAAGTGGTGTCTCATGGAAAAACTTTCCATAGAGAAAACACCATCCTCAAACAACATCATGGTTATGCTGGTACATGCTAGGAATGCCACCACTAAACTCCATTCACTGGAAGGTGTCCCCTCTTTGGAAGGTGCAGACTTTTGGTCAGTCACACACACCTGGTTCAGGGCTGTGAACAGCACCACAGCTATTCCAGGCTACACGTCCTTCCACATGTTCAGAACCCACACTAAAAGTCTGCAAGTTAATACAGGTAGTGTATCCATAGTCATTAAAGATACATATACATCCAGATTTTTTAAACAGTGTGATTAACTGGAGACACTAGAGGTGTTATTCAGTGCTGGTAGGCCACCTAATGAAGCCACTGCCAGCTACAGGGACAGCTCCATGACTCATGACACCAGTTGTGCTTACTGGAATCTACCTGTGTCTATCAAGCTACTTTACAACAGCATGGTGTGGGTAACTTTCAGTAAACACCAACTGTGTTGATTACTAGTGCTCAAACTCACTTGGCCAAAGGTTATTCCATGTCCTTAAATACAATGCCCTGAACCAGTGGACAGACATCCCCACAAGGGGAGCCAACTTACTGCATAAGGTGCTTAACAGTATGGGTGACCACCTGCACTGTGAGTTACTGCTTGGTATGATATGATCACAACTCGATCTCCTTACATGTAAGACTCACACCTTATCCCCCTTCAGCAAACACACGTGTAAACTTCAACAAAGCAAAGGATAACCTCCTATAGGATGGTATAAATAGCGTGACTGCACCACCACCCTCAGATGGACAGGCAAGTATGGTAACCTCTACAACAATGCTTTATGCAACCACCTGTAGAACTGCAAAGACTCGGCTGTAGCTGACAGCAGGACAAGAAGCATCTCATGGCACAGCAAACTGGGATCAGTGATACATTCTCCCAGTTATGTCACTCTCCTACAAGAGGGTCTTCATGAACATATGCTTGTTCACATACTCATAGCTGTAACCCCAAACAGATGTGCATGTAGTATAATTTCCATTGGTAATGGCAATGTTCCTGGTAAGTACCATGTCATTAGCTACAACTGATGTACATATTCAGGGATGATAGACCAGGGTACATACACCTGGCCACACAGGTTCACACCCACTTTAACATAAACCACCATGTCCACAAGAGTAGGGAGGGTAGTATATCATACTCATGTCATTAGTGAGGGCACTGTCACCCGATAAAAATGTAGTTATAACCTCCATGTAGTCCTCCCTCAGCGTGCCAATATTTCACTGCAATGGCCATTTACTCATGACCTTTGCAAGCACCAGTGGCAACTGCACACAACACAAAGTTTCCACAAAAGAAAACTTCAAGTCCCCAGTATCTGTCCTATGGGGATTGTGTGCAATAATTGCTATTGTAGATTGTGTCATATAGACCACTCAGAAGTGATTTCTGCCTTGCATACAGGGCAATGTCTAACCCTGAAATACTAGAAATGCTGCATATCTGTAAGTGGAATGGTACATGTATTACCCGCTGCAAGGACATTACTAATACATGCTGGCGGGGGAGATATGTGTACCACACTTTCACAGGCCTTTGAAACGGACCCCACCTATTGGCAAATAGTGCACATCAATGGCCCTCCACAGATGCAATCTGTAGGATTGCCTGGATGACTGTCATGTCACCACAGGGTTTCTGCACGTGAGCCTTGTGGACATGGGCAATGTGTGCTGATCATGTAAATAAGGATAAGAATGAGACTAGCATCTTATGGGACCTAGGGCCATTAGGGTACTAATGTACAATGATCTTATGATCCCATACACTGATGTAAAATGTTCTAACACACACACACACACACACACACACACACACACACACACACACACACACACACACACACACACACACACACACACACTCACACACACACACCTGGCTACAGTGAGAATAGTACCACTATCAATTCATATGTACAGAACACTGCACAGCATACACAGCCCAAGTTGGCTGCTACCTATCTAATGGCACACACTAGTGATCACAGTACTTAAAGCACATACTATACCTCAGCTGTGCTATTATAACATATCTTTAGATAATGTTATATAAGATGACATTAGCAGGCCTTGTTCTGGTCAGGACTTTGAAGGCACATGTCACCTGCGACAGCCAAAATACTGCAAAACCCCACCTCTTTCTAAGCCAATGTGGTGATCATATTTATTTTGCAGGGAGATGCACACACACATGCACACACCCACACCCATCCACCCACCCAGTGGGCTGGAGTGAGATTAGAACCTCCATCTATCTAGTCTTACACACTACAGATCACAGTATTTACAGCACATGCCATGGCATAAGTCTGATTTTGCAATCACAGTTGGCAATGGTAAGGTACATGACATCAGCAGGCTTTGCGGAAGAGAGTAGTTTGGAGGCTGGTAGCACCTGCAAGGGCCAAAAAGAACAGGCCTATTGGAATTTGGAAATCAATGTGGGATTCCCATTTGTTATGGAGGGAGATACACACACACACACACACACACACACACACACACACACACACACACACACACGTGGTAGAGTGAAATTAGAACCCCTACCTTATATAATCTTACACACTAGTATAAATCACAGCATTTACAGCATGCACCACAACTGAAGTCTATCATATGTGTGACTGCAGGTGAAAACTAGTAGAGTACATAAACTAGGCTTGTGTTGAACAGCGTGTTTGGGCTGCAAAGTGACATTGCTTCTCAACTGTTCTCTGCATCTAGTAGCCTTGCAGTCAGATAACTGTTTTTTATCCTAGCTATGTGTCTTCAGTAGCCATTTTGGCCATGTGTGGCTATTTGCATTTGGATGGACAAGCATGTGGGCCAAAACAATGTGTCCTGTCAATGCGTGTATACACTACATGATACATAAAACCACCTGTTGGGTTATGTACTGTGACATCCAGCAGGCACAGGGGGATCTAGGGAAATGCATTATCTACTGTTGAGCCCTTACATTTGGTCCTTTGAGCAACATTATATATGTGTCATACTGCATCTTTAATCACCAGTATCAGGGTATGTAAGAAAATGCAGGCATACACAGACATATAAACATATATTTGTAGATAACAGGGACATAAATATAAATGGAGGTGTGTGTGTGTTTGTGTGTGTGTGTGTGTGTGTGTGTGTGTGTGTGTGTGTGTGTGTGTATGATATATGTATATGTGTTATGTAGATGTATGGGGGAGACAGAGATGTATGTGTCTATATCTATATACATGTGTGTGTGTGTGTATATATATATATATATATATATATATATATATATATATATGAGATACTGACAGGCAGCTATTTATACATATCTATATGTGTCTGTAGACATATCTATATCTAACAAGTCATTTTGAGTGGGGAGCAATAGAATTGTGCTCTGCTTAACTAAGTGTATGAGCATAGCCAGTGGGAGTTTTTCTAGTTATAAAATTACTCCAGCTGACACCTACCTGTACTCCAGTCCAGGATTTGTGTGTTACACAAAATGACATCTGTCCCTGTTTCTGCACTGCTGCATATTACTGAACTTGGCTATGACTTTCTTCATTTGTGTGATGTAATTAATATGTCACAAAGGTTAATAATATTACACCACACAAAGACTGATGGTCTGTAAAACAAAAAGTAATGCTACCTGACATCCAAAACAAATAGTTATGTCTAGATTAGAACCATAGATGCCACCCCACAAGTTAATTGCTCTTGTCTTTTGAGCCACAAAAGCTGCTTGACAGACAGCAGTCATTCGTCACACAATCAACTGCATACATATGTATATTGTTATTCCTGTGCTAAGTAAGATACAGAATGTATGATCAATTTCTATGTTACTGTCTTGAGACTGCCTGGTGTGCTGATATACTATTGATGAGTTTGTGTTACAGCAGTCACAAGGGAACATTGCTGTGTTAGGGGTGGTGGACCCCCTCACTGTCTAAAATTTCCCTTAGCACATGTACCAGTAATCTGTTGCTGTAGATCTGCATTACTGTTCCATGCATGGGGCCTAGTGAATACTCATGGAGATAAGGTAGTGGAATGGGTATCTATAGTCCCATGTGGGTATAGTTCCTGTCCAAGTAGCCCACTACATCTACTTGCATAATGTACCAGATCCAAACATACAATGCCATTTCATAATAATCCTTACGAGTACTGTGTAGATTATGGACTTACCTTGCAAATGTAGCAGCTGATGCAGCCGTAGTACAGGGCTGACTCTGTCTGATGCAAGCAGTACACAGCCAACACATGAGTAGGTACAGGATGTGTGGGTTCCCTGCCATCATTTTTACTTTCTGTATTTGAGTAGGAGTAAGGTGTCAGTCCCTAGGGCCCTAGGTTGTCAATGAATGTGCTATGCATTGCCTCTTTGCCAAAGCTGAGGTGTACTGAGAATGCCTACATCTGCCTACAGGGACATCATTAGGGTGCTCCTCCTCCGAGTCCTCCTGTGACTGTGGCTGTGGTGATCTAGGCACTGGTGGGGGACTGTGTATCCCATCCCTTTGCTGATCCTTCTGCAGCTGTTTCCACAGGATCATATGGTATAGCATAGCACATACTGTGAATATATATGTGCACATGTGGCTGGAGAACACTGCAGGGCTCCACCAGATATATCTAGGCACTGGAACTGTGACTTCAGCAGCCCAAAGACATGCTTTATAATGTTTCTAGTTTATGCATATGCCTCATTATGGCATTCTTCTGTGGGTGGGTGTGCATTTTTGATGGGTGTGATCATCCACGGTTCCAGGGTGTCATCAGCATCTCACAGTAAATGGCCATGTGGGATGTCCATGATAGCAAATTTTAGTACAGCTGTGATTTGTGCCAGATATGGGAGTCATGATAACTGCCAGGGCTGCCAGCACATGCATTCAGGATAATACCCTGGGCATTTTCCATGACCTGGCAGTTGGTGGAGTGGTACCCTTTGAGGTTAACGTAGATTTCTACCCTGCTCACCAGGTGTAGCCTTGATGTGTACATGGGTGCAATGTATGGCACCCAGTACCTCATGGTAGTGTGCTACACGGTAGAACTGTTGCATATTGCTGGCTCTTGCCTCAGGGGAGAGGGAAAAATATATGTGCTCACTGACATGTGGTATCATAGCATCCATGAACTGGTGGAGTATCCTGGATGTGGATTCCTGTGACACCCTATCATGTCCCCAGTTGGTCTTTTAAATGTACCTGTAGCTAGTATCCTAAGGGCTATACATACCATTGTTTCCACTGGGATGGGTTCCCCTCTGTTGGATCTGGCTCTGAGCTGAGGGAAACAGAGCTCAGTGAGTTCTTGTAATATGTTTCTGTTCACCCTGTAGCACTCTACAATCTCCAGCTCATCTAGCTTCTGTAAGGTTACCGTAAGCCTGAATACTCTTCTCCTTTTCAGCCTAGGCCTATTGTCATCAGCACCAGCAGGATTGACTTCAGCGTCTAGTACATGCAGCTGTAGAATAGTTGCAGCAGCCCCTAGCATTATCTCATTAGTTAAAATGTCTAAGTCAGTACTCCAATGCTTCAGAATATTGTGGGAAAATCAGATTTTAGGTTGTATGCATACTTTATACAAGTCTGCTGTAGGTCCACCATGTATGATTGGCTAAGTATTATGCATTTCACCTGCCTAAATTGTAATTAACATAATTTAATGGCCCTACTTTACTGTGTGATATGGCGCTATGCACCAAACCATGCAGCATAGCTTATGCACTACTAAATATTCATTGAGTATATCTGCTTTCCTTTCATTGCTGCCTGCGTCATCACTGTCATGTGAGTAGAGTGCCATGTGAACCTGTTAAGCTATGCGTCGTACAGCATAGCTTATACAAAAGTCAAATCAATAATTAAATATATCAGGTGTAAAATACTTGGCGCCTACATCATCACTGTGACCTGGGTGGTCTTTCAGTGTAAACATGCTCAGCTGTGCAGTGCGCCATGCAAACATACGCACTGGGACTTAAAAGATTCTTAAAACTAATGGGACACACCCTCTTGCTGGCATACACATCCAGTGGAAATATCAACATGATGTAGGACCCTACATGAAAGGGACTTGTGGACACAGTTGTTCCTTTTACTGACAACAAATTCACCTCATTTGCATACATATCCATGCTGACAGCCTGGTAACTACATGGTTCATAGCCATATGACCTAGGCAACAGCACCAATGCACCATTGTATGGACCCGACGGAACGTCCTACAATACATTCTGACAAATATTATAAAATACTGTTTATTCCTTTTTTTTTTTTCACTTAGGCGTGTTTGCACACTGTGGCGCATAGCACGAACATGCCAAAATTATTAAAATAATATATATATTTTTACATATTCCCTTGCATTTTCAGACATCCACAATGCATTTTTAACACATCAATATATGTGATCTCACCATTTCAAGGGAGTTATGTTCATATTTGTAGACTTTTACATCCCCTTCTTTCTGTGTACACTCCTGTACACTGAAAATTGCCGCATACACTATGGATATGTACACAGGGTCTACACAGATGCTTTTCTGCTTGTTGGATTGCTCCACCTAGGTCATTTGCATTGGAATCACCTGCTTATGAGGTAATTTGCATTACACAGAACCTTCTTTCCTTGTAAGTGGTGCTTACTGAATCTAAAACCATTCACAGTCATGTACACATTGTGGCACCATGGCTTGCACAAAAAAATCATGTAGGCTTTAATGAATTCCCAAGTCTGATTTGTTATGTAACACACAGCTTATGGAGAATGATAACATTGTTCAGTCAGAAAATTTTTAGTCTGCAAAAAATTACATCATTTTTCCAACAGAGAAGGTAGAAAAAGAAGCAAGGGACAGGCTAAAATGAAGAACTCAAAACTGAACTTGGAAGATATGAAGAACATTACTGTAAGAAAAAATGAAGAGAAAGACCGAAGTTGACTACATGGCTCAAGCTGTGAAGTCTAAATACGTACATACAGTACATGCAAATATTTCAAGCAATCGTGCCCTTCTAGCCTGCCAGTATACAAACACTGTTGGTCCCATAATGTGTACAGGCTGTTCTTAAAAATATCTAAACTAGTGCCTTTAATGTAATTTAGCAGTTTATCCCATTCAGCAGCTACTCTTTCAGAGACTCAATTAATGCACTTCTCATTCCCACAGAATCTTCTACAGAGGTTGTCTGATGATTCTCTACTACTTTTTGATAACCCCAAACATTCCCAGAGGTAGTTGTCTCTAAATGCCCTTTACACCTGAATAAGATCCCCTCATAAATATCTGTATGAAGCACTGTACAACTTCAGATAATTTAGTCTTTCATAATAACTTAAATTTTCACATCCATGGATGGCCTTGGTATATTTCTGCTGTACTTTTTGTAGTTTACGCATGCTTGTTTTCTTATAATGTTTCCATATTAATATTCCATACTCAAGTTTGGGTCTAATATAGCTAACAAACAATGATTTCATAATTTGTGGTTTCCTAGATTTTATAAGTCTTTTTATACAACCTATAGTTCTCTAACTATCATTTACCAATTGGTTGATTTGATTAGAAAAACTCTCCCCACACTTAAATGACCCATATACCCATGTCCTTAAATGAGTCTATAGTTTGTCATAGTGTACTTTATTAAGCATTCACCTTTCAATTTCTGACTCCCAAATCTCATATGCTATGTATTCAGCAGCATATTGTTCTCCTGTGCCCAAATGACAAATTTAGCCAAATTCTCTTGCAGACATTCCCTATATGTAACACGTGTAATCAGTTTACCCATTTCACGTTATCTGCATATAGTCTGTAGAGCACCTCAGATGAAAAAGATAGATCTGAAAGATACAATCCGAACAAGTATGGGCTTGGGACAGAGCTCTGTGGGACACCCTGACTGTAACCTTGAATTTCACCTATCTAATTGCTGTGTGGTACTTACCAAGTCCTATTTATAAGCCATATAGCTATCCATCTTATCAAGAGTATATCACTACCTAGTTATTTTAATTTATTGATCAGTGTTGGTTGAAGTTAAATCTACATCAGTTACACCACAGCACATTTTTTTCATTCATAGCTGTTATTATATTGTTAAAGAACAAAATGTTATAGGTGATGATAGTCTATTTTCAACACATATATGCTGATTTATTTATTTGGCATTTGTTTACCAGGAAAGTCTGACTGGGTCATGAGGTACCCATTTTCAGTGCAGGTCAAGAGAGAAAAGCTCCAGAAACATATGGTTAACAGAATGAAAAACAAGACAGACATAATAAAGTCATAACATTCAAGCACAAAATTTGAAAAACTACACATTAGTTTGCTAGAATAAAAACTCAGCAGACATAATAAAATCGCACATCTGTGCAGTCACTGAGACATGGTTTAAAGCCACAGACAGCATACCAACTGTGCAAGGTTATAATGCCTTCCACACATTTAGACCAGCTACTACACAAGCAGGGACTAAAGGTGGAGGTGTCCCGATTTACATAAAAAATAAATACACCTCAAGGCTGGTCAGGGCAATGCACTTGAGCTGCTCCATGTTCAAATCACCACAGGCAAAATCAACTGCCACTTCCTTGCAAGCTATAGGTCCCCCTATATGACCCAGGAAATCCATACCATGTATTTAAACTTATTAGAAACACTCACCATCCAACACAATACAATATTCAAGGCTGATTTTAATTACTTCACTATTTACTGGGAATCCTATACGACACCAAACATACAGTCACTGAGATGCCTGGATTTTGTAAACACAAACTCCCTGGACCACATTGTCAATACGCCAACCAGGGGTGCAACCATACTGATCTAGTCCTCACTAATATGGGAGAGTGCTGCATATCCCCTACTGTAATGTCTTCCCTGGTAAGGTCAGACCACAAAATGGTCTCCTTTGAAGTAAAAATAAAACTTGGACCCCCAGCCAAACCTAAAATATTCAGAAACTACTCTAAGGCTAACCTCTTGCTATTAAGTGATAACCTGGCAATCTTTCAAGCCCCCATAAACCCTGAGAACACTGCTGCCTGCGCAGAACTGTTCACAGAAACCCTGTACAAGTATGTTAATATCTGCATAGAGGCAGCTGTACCCACCAGGAAGAAGTACAGAACTAACTTAAAAAGCAAGCCATCCAGGTGGAATAAAAATCAATAGGCTATATAGCAGAAGGAATAAAACCATAGCAAAAATTAAGAGGTGCAGCACCCAGCAGGATAAAAGCACTCTCATCAAATTAAACAAACAATTCAGAGGATAAATAAAGTGTACCAAAGCCAAATTTTAGGTAATTTTGGCCTCCAAACTCAAGAACAACCACAGGGCATTCTTTAGCTTTATCCACAACTTTAAAGGCAATACACAATTGTGTGCAGAGCTCATTGTACATCGAGCCACCTATATTGCACCAGATGATATAGCAAACCTACTGGCTGATAAATTCAGCTCCAAATTTTCCCATCTCTGCCCCTCAACCTTCCCTCAGGAAATACCATCAAATATAACTTCCTCTGCTATCACTAGATAACAGGTCCTTAATGCTCTCTCTAAGACCAAGAACACTGCATCAATGGCTCCAGACAATATCCCTGGATGCCTACTAAACAGCATGAAACAAGACCTATCAGGACCTCTGGAACTGCTATTTAACTGTAGCTTCCAAACAGGATTCATGCCTCATGAATGAAGAACAACAACAGTCACCCTTCTGCACAAAGCTGAGCCATCTACAGGCCCTGTAAACTACAGACCCATAAATCTCATTAGTCTTACATGTAAAACCATGGAAAGACTTATGAGGGAATGATCAATAGTGATATAGTAAACCTCCAGATATTGGACCCAAACCAGTTTGGTTTTGTCAAGGGCAGGTCATGCCTATTTATTCTGGTGGACTTCTTTGAGAAGGTCACCAAAGCAATAAATGAAGGCAAAATGGTTCACACAGCCTACTTTGATCTGGTCAAGGCATTTGACACAATACCCCACCCAGCCATTGTTGATAAACTGAAGATGTTAGGTAGAAACCTGTATGGCATCTGATGGATAAACAACTGCCTCAAAGACAGGAACCAGGAAGTTAGAATTGGGGAATCCACCTCAACAAAGAGGCCAGTCATAAGTGGAGCCCCTCAGAGATCGGTCCCTGGATTGCTCTTTTTTGGCATTTACTTCTCTGAAGTCAAGGCCAATATCAATGGCCTCTGGATGACTACATTTGCAGATGATTGTAAATTAGGCTCTGTCATTGAATCCCACACTGACACAAATGTTCTCCAGGAAGGGCTGACACAAACAACTGGTGTCAGCGCCATGGAGTAAAATCAAATGCCAAGAAATGCATAATAGTATCCTTTGGGAAGTCATCCACTCCTGGTAACTATCATATTGACAACACACCCCTTAGAGCTGACACAGCAGTCAGGGACTTAGGGACACACATAGACAGTAATCTAGCCTTTGACCATCATGTGTCTACAGTAGTGAGGACATCATTCTATGTTGTGCAACTTATAAACAAAGGTATGCCACCAGGTCATTGCTCCACTGTATTCAGCATTCATCAGACTAATCACTGAGTACAGGCCTCCTTTGGTATGCACCTAACCAGGCATATCCAACAATTAGAATGTCCACAGAGGTTTCTCACTAAACGAATACAGGGTGTAAGTAAAATGTCCTATGCAGACCGCCTCAAGGCCCTATCCCTGTATTCTGTCTCCTACAGGCTTTTGAATGGAGATCTACGCCTGACATACAGAGCATTGTCAGACCCCACTTTGACTGACCTCCTGCATATCCATAAAACAAACAACACCAGAATTACCCATTCCAAAGACTTAAACATTGCCTGTGATATAAATAGGACCTGCTGGAAAGACTGGTATGTATCCCATAGACTACTCCGTCTCTGGAACAGGTTCCCCATCCAAGCGAAGCAGAGCTCCCCCCTAACCCAATTCAAGTGCAACTTGGACAATTGGATGGAGAACAGGAAATTCATCCTTGGTTTGGCACCTATGTCTCTAATATACATAGGCAGCCTGTAAATGGTTCATCTCCCAGGTCCCTGCTTGTAAGTGTTTCATCTCTCAAACCCCTTCTTATACTTATCAAGGGTATTGTCAGAGACTTGGGATGCATGGCTAGGCCTAAAAAGGCCCATGTGGTCATTAGCATACTAAACACGTATCAACCTATGAACCATAGTGTTCAAGCATAAATTATATGGAAAGCCTGATAATAGGAAGATGCAGCATTATTTACATAATAGATGATTATCATAATGATTATTTACATAATAGATGATTATCATAATGATTATTTACATAATAGATGATTATCATAATGATTACTAAAATTTTAGAGGTCATGAAATATGGTAACAGATTATATTGGTGAAAGCTTAGGATAGTACGAGTAGAAAAGGGTAGCATGTGATAGCGGGGATAATAGGAATAGGTGTGGAAAAGGTATGACTGTAACCTCAGGGGAGTATGTGTAGAGGAAGGGTGGCTAGGCTAAGTTAGTAGTGGGGATAGAGAGAGTAGAGGTAGAAAAAGGTATACAAGTACCTCAGCCTGGGCTCATACAGGAGCAAAGCCAAGCTTTGTTGAAGTATTCCTTCATAAAAGTTTTGAAGAAGTGTAGGTTAGTAGCAGTTTTCAAATTTAAAGGAAGGGGGGTTCCATAGTTTTGCCAAAGAGCAGGAGTAAAGCCTTAGGCCTGGGGTTTTGTTAGGGTTATAAGTTGTGAGAAGATGTTTGTCTTCAGATGTGAGAGGTTATTTGTGATATAAAAATTGATTAATGGGCTAAAAGTAAGACAAGCTAGTGGGTTGTGCATGATATTGTATACCGTAGTAACTTGTATGTATTGGAGGTGGAGGGGGAGTTCAAGCCATCTTAGGGAATGTAGGGCTTTACAGTGATGAGTTAGAAGGGTTGCAATTATGACAAATTTGGCAATTTTGTTATAGCAGCCTACTAGCTTTTTCTTAGGGAGGTTGTAAGTTAGTTAAAATTGGGGCCCCATATAACAGTGAGGGCAAGAGGTAGGTTTTGTCCAGGGTAATTTTGGTAGCTACTGTGAGGAAGTGTTTATTCCTGCATAACATGCCCAGTTTTTGGTGATTTTTTTAAATTCTGTTTTGTATGTGTAGGTCAAACTTGAGATTATCATCAATTGTGCCACCTAGTAGTTTGGCATGCTAAATCAATTCAATTTCAGTATTGTTGGCTGAAAATATCCTGAAGTTTGTTTTGTTGGAGGGATGGAATTTGTGGATGAAGAAAAGGAGCTTTGTTTTTTTTTTTGGGGGGGGGTCAGTAGGAGTTCAGCATTGGAGAGCCATGTTTCTATGGAAGAGAAAGCTTGTTGTGTTATGTGTTGTAGGTGAGTTAACGTGTCTGATGAACAGATGATAGTGGAGTCATCTGCACATTGGATTAGAGTACCTTAGGTTCATAGGTTCATAGTTTGGTACTAGGCTATTGGCCCTAGGGCCTATACAAGCCTAGCCATAACAATTCCCTGGCTATTTCTTCCCACACTATTTACTTCCCTGGACCCCTTCACAAGAGGATGCATATAAGTTATTGATGAAGGCATTAAATAGTAATAAACCAGGGATGGATTCTTGAGGTACACCTGTGGGGGGTGATGTGATATGGGGAGATATAGCTCTGTCATTTTACTGCTTGCTGCCTGTCAACTAAGTAGCTAGAAAAACACTGAAGTGAGGAGGAGGAGGATAGACCAGTGCTGGAAAGTTCTTTAAAAGTTTGGAGTGAGATACCATGTGAAATGTTTCTGACAAATCTAGAAATACTGCAGATACTAGTTTGCCAGTGTCATGGGCTTTCTTGACAGATTCCATGAAAGATAATAAGGCTGTTGAGGTACTGTGTGCTGATCTAAAGCCATATTGAGTGTTTCAAGTCCCAACCTTTCCAATTCTGACAATAATTTATCCAGTATAACCTTTGCTATTATTTTTCCACAACATGAAAGCAAACTTATGGGTGTGTGTTACTCTGATTTTGTCCTACTTCCCTTTCCCATAAAGACATGTCTCCAATCATGAGGAATCTCCATATATTTGTACGATCTGTAAATAACAGATATAATGCCACTCTGAAAGTTCATGCCAAAGTCTTTCCAGTTCATTATTACTAATTCCGTCTCCTCACTGTGCTTTTATTTGGATCCAGTTTGTACAGTTCTTTTTCAACATAATATAATTTGATTTCAGTATCTGAGGTTAACTGCATGTCACTATGACAATTTATCTCCTGTGTTGTGGAGCCAACTTGCTTAAGATTTTGTAAATATATGTATATTTGTTGTGCCTGAAAATAAACAGTTTACCAATTTGTTTGTCCTTACTCCTACCACATCTTATTTATCTATAAAATGGTTTCCTATTATGCTCAATATCTTTGTATACATTTTCTTCAGATTTTTCTTGATTTTGTTTCACACTATGTTTAATTTGTCTTCCCAGATTATTTATTTCAGTTTTCCAAGTCATAGTTCAACCACTTGTACATTTCTTATATTTCTGTCTCTCACCCATACCTCTTAAGTGTACATCATTATGAGGAACTTACATCATTTGGGGTCTTAAAAAGTTTATGTTCCTCGAAGTTCCTCAGAGTTCCACATTGAAAGAGTCTGTCACAAATTCAGTGTTAGGAATTTTTTTAAGTGAAATCCATGGTAAATAGAAATGAATCATATTAGTTCATTAAAGGATCTTCTTTATAAGTAAAATCAACATATTTTAACCATCATATGACCTTCCTAGTTGAAGTTGTTAGTAAGCCATTAGTATGTGTTCCACATTTTTCCCATTTGTTTCACATTATGAAGGTGAGTGTTCCTAATTTTGGCAATGGAAGGTTGAGAGCTATGCTCTCACCTTAATCAAGTATCTTGTACTTATGGAAATATATCCTCCTAACATTGTATGCCTAGATCCTGATGTTAAAGACTTTTTACATTCAAACAATTTCTCTTTCAAAACATTACACATTTCTTCTGAAGTATTTCCACTGAACTCATTGCTCCAATTAGTTTTATATGGTGACTGTTTTGCTTCCATATCATCTGTTATTAATCTTCTGTACATTAGTTTATAGTTCATATTGGCAAAATTATCTAACAACAAATCAACCTTTATAACCTCATGATCAGTGCACATCAACAGTGATAAAACTTGACATGAGCTAACAGTAAATTATTCAGGAGCACAAACAATGCCTAGTATTGCTTGGTAGGCCTTTTTACAATCTGAAGCATTTGTTGTTCCTCAATATACATTGTAAATAATTTCCTTACTAAAGTTGAACAAATGCAGCTGGATGAGAATTGCATGTTTGCATATGAAATAAGCAATGAAAATAGTGAGAGGAATAAAACTAATTGTGATGAGGATCATTCCTCTAATTGTGATGAGGATCATTCCTCTAATTGTGATGAAGATCATTCCTCTAATTGTGATGAGGATCATTCCTCTAATTGTGATGAGGATCATTCCTCTAATTGTGATGAGGATCATTCCTCTAATTGTGATGAAGATCATTCCTCTAATTGTGATAAAGATCATTCCTTTACTAACAATTTATAGAACAGACATTAATAAATTAGAAGTAGGAATCTCTTCAAATCTGATCAGAAACAATATACTAGTAAATGAACATTCACTTATTAGAGGCACTGATATTTATATCTGCAGACAGGATAATGAACATTAAATAGCATTATACTTGCCAGGAGCAAAAATACAAAATGTGAGTGGGGTGTTAGAATGCCTAAATATAAGGAAGCATTAAGCTGTTTTTAATAATGTTTTTACAAATTAACTCATCTTCAAGGATGCTCAGACTGTTAGTAGGTTTTTGCCCTCTTAGATAGCATAGCTTGTTCAGGTTTTAAGAAGTATTTTTTCACAAATCACATATACCAAGGGTGAGCCAGGTCAGAGTGAATGAAAATATTTTTGGGGTAAATACTTACATGAACAAATGGCTCATTTTTAAAAGTGGAAATGTGTAGAGCCTCCAAACCTAAGTTTGGACACACACATATTTAGACAGGATGAAGTGCACTTGTCAAGACAAGGGAAAATAATTTTTACAGAAGATATATTGCAATATTGACTAACACAAGAGGGGATTTTGGGCAGGTCATACATTTATCAGTTTTCAGATAGCAACATTTGATTTTCCGTGCTTGTCATTAAAGCTAAGAGCATTAGTAATATAGTTTTTTTTTTGGAAAATTTTGGAAAATTTGCTACATTCCCACTATAGTGATGCTATTATTACTCATGAAACATGGTTAAAGAACAATGCCTGAAAAACAGTTCTATACATAAAAATGTTTTAGTGTAACAGACATCCTAACAAAAATCGGGTGGAGTATTATAATAGGTTTAAAGATTATGAGACCTGTGGTTATTGCATGTTTGATAACACCAATATTGTAGATTGCATACATGTGGCAATTAAGACAACCTGGAACAGATAACTGTTGGAGTATGCAGATCACCAAAGTCAAGTGCTGATGACCTAGAGGAATTCATACATGTCTTGCATGAAACACAGAATGGAACAATAATAATGGATATGGACTTAAGTTTACTAGAAATAGACAGAAATAATATTGATATAGCAGCATTACTAAGGAAATTATTTACAAAGCATGTTCAGGAACAACAGGTGCTTCACATTATAATAAAACTACCATGGATCAGAAACATAGTGGATTTGTGTTCCTATGGAAATAGCTGTTAGTTCATGTCCAGTTTTGCCATCACTGATGTGCAATGATCATATGGTTATTAATGTTAAATTACTGTTAGACAATTCTGCTAAACTCAAATCTAAACCAATGCACAGGGGATTAATACCAGACTATATGGTAGCAAACCAGTGGCCATGTAAAACTAAATGGAGTAATACATTCAGTAGAAAAATACTGCAGAAGGAGTATATCAAGCTTTGAAAGGAAATTTGTTTAAATGCAAAAAAAAAAAAAGTTTAATGTCAGGATCTAGGAGTACAATGTCAGTAGGATATATTTCCATAAGAACAAGATACTGCCTATATACTTACTCAATAGCCAAGGTCTGGAACTATATTCCTACAGATATTAGAGCAATGCCAATCAGCACACATGCATTAGAAATACACTGGAATAATCATATTTTACAGAACAATAAGAAGATTTGCTTATAGATGAACTTAAATGACTTGGATAACTGTGCAGTTAATAAAGGCAGCACATACATTAAAAGAGTTTCAGCAACATACTGGCAATGATCTTGAGATGTCTAGAAATGATTATGAGAAGTTATTCAGAGCAAAAGTCTGCCATAAAGAAAGAAACAGGAGCCAAAGTTCACCCTTACAAAGATATTACTTGCACACAAAGTTTATTTTTTTAAGAATGCTAAACTGATAGTGCCAAATCAAGTCTTTAAGTAATAAAATGTTGCCAAGGATATATTTGTCTCACATACCTGTTACATTAAGTGTATTATTTTGGCCAGGTATGTCTATTTGTATATGACTAGACATCTGGAACTCTGCTGTGTGTATCATGTTGGACAGGGGTTTCTAAGAGGGGTCCCTAGGACCACAATCCAGCCCACCAAAGCATTTTATCAGGCCCTTGGTATGTCCTGCAACAAGCTGTCTTGAATGAATAGATACATGTTAGACATGGTAATGTCCCCCCCCAAAATCTTGGCAAGTATTGTAAGAGGCCCCTGAACTGTATGGTAAGTAACCCCTGAGCCAAAAGAGTTGGACAATCCTGGTTTAGCATATTAAACATTTAAAAGAAGAGATGATAATTTATGTGTTTATTTATTTATCAGAAGACTATGGAGAACAAACTGGAAAAGATCAGTTTCAAATCAGGAATGTGTACAGCTATCTGTGTTAGCAATTATTCAATGATTTCAGAGGTTATGAAGTTAACAGATAAAGTGACTATAGCTCTGATCAATATAACAAATGCTGTACCTTCAATATATAGAAGTCAAATGACTGTAGTATTTACCAATGAGCCACAGTATGCAAGTATGACTTTCAAGATATTTTTGGAACAGTGGAGTTTCAACACATTACCTCTAGTCTAGACTATGTGTATTTGATTTGTCAAGTAAAAAAAGCAGTGGGGAGATAAAAAAAACTAATGAAGAAGTCATGAAACATTTACAATGGTTGTTACATAATTATACTGGACTATAGAAATACCCTGCTGCAAGGTGTTGGTCTACTACCTTCTCAGTGAAAGGTCATTGGTTAAAAGGGAGACTTCCTATGCTTCTTTACAGATACCCGAGATACTGAAAGAGAATTATTTGAGACAGAAAGTGTTATGATCTGCTTGTAAGATGCTTGTCTTATTTAAAAGAAAGAGACAATATGAGAATTTAACAAAGTTCCAGTAAGAAGCAAACAGTGGATATTATTCTGAATAAATGTTAGCAGCAAAGGTCATTTATTGCTCATAGTGTGGATGGAAAACTGCTTAGGATGCATCAGAGGCGGCTATGCCTTAAAGTGAATATACCTCAGCATGAGGGTCTGGAATACAAAGAATGCTGTCAAGGATGCCTTCAGGAAAGTTATTGTATTCAGAGAACAGACCTCTGATAAAATTGCTTAATATTCAGTGTGCTGATACAGCATGCACTGATTTCACTATCAAATTAGTGAGTTTTTTGAGGAATTAGTTGACTGGTTCTTGATGGTAGCAGAATAAGCTTTCTAGGTTAGTTGTTTTGTACTGAAATTTAATTACTCAGTAGCAAGTCCACCCAAACATCATTCTAAAACCAAACTCCAAGCAGTTATGGTTACCACTGTCCCTGAAGTTTTTTTCTGTTGGTATTCATGGACCATCACTTCCCCACAACTTCTCTAGCCTGCCTGACTGGGATGGATATCTTGACTCAGTTTAAGAATTGTCTAATCTGTATGACAATCATCTATTACTCAAACAGCATAACACAGCATGTGAGAGATGTACATATACAATACCCTTGGAAACAAAAATCTTACACACAGTAAACCATCAGCAGCACACCACACATCACTCCTCTCTAAGGCCATCACAATGCACATAATCCTTCATACGCTAAGAATCTAAATATTAACTTCAAAGACCTAGAAAACACAACACAAGTACAAAGCATACTCAGCATTTTAAGCCTACTTCCTCAAATAGTGCAAGGATTCCCAAATTCACAGGTGATGAGCCTGTAAGGCAGACATTGACCAAACTAAATATTCTTGTTATGGGTGACTCCATTGCAACCATGTAAATAGCTGTATACATATAGCTGCAGCCAGTAGGAACAAGTGCAGGGCAAACCCCAGGAACAAACCCAGTTGTTGGAACAATAATATCAACAATCTTTGTAATAGAAGTAAAATAATTTTGACCAAAAGTAAGAACGGTAATTCCGAGAATGTTAGAGCCCTTGTCACTGGAAATAAACAACTCAGGAGCTTAATAAAATTCACCAAAGCCAAGTCTGAGGCTTTAAAAGCTACCTAAGCCAAAGACAATCACAAGGCATTTTTCTGTTATGTATATAATCTCAAAAGCACAACACAGCAATGCACTGAGCTTATTGTGAATGATGTTACCTACACTGAAGCTGAAGATATAGTGAACCTAACAGCCAATAAATTTAGCTCTAACTTTACCTCTCTCTTCCCTCCATCTGCACCTGAAACTGGCTCACCACCAACTATCACATGAGATCAAGTCCAAAAAGTACTATCAGTAGCTAAAAATACTGCATCAAAGGGTCCTGACAATATCACTGGATGAATCTTAAATAGCATGTCACATGATTTAGCCGGATTCACTTCAGAATATAGAATCCCATAATCTTGAAACCCAAAATATCGAGACCAAAGTCTTCAAATTTCAAAACACTGAGAACTCAAAACACTGCATTTCATAATATTGAAAACACACAAGATACCAATACTGACTATATTCCAGCACAAGCACATACAGAAACAATTCAAAGACAAACCATATGACTTTTCTCATAGTGTAAGCAGGGGGGCAAGCACCTCTGCACCCCCACACCCCCTGCTACTTAAATATATCATCTCCGAGATTGCACTTCACTACACTAAGTGCAATCTCAGAGTTGATATATTTAATTAGCAGGGGGTGTGGGGGGCTTGCCCCCCACATGAGGGGTTTAGGGGGGCTTGCCCCCATGCTTATTCTTAAAAGGTAATATGTTTCTGTATGTACTTGTGCTGGGATATTGTCAGTGTTGGTATCTTGCATGTTTTCAAAATTATGAGATTCAGTGTTTTGAAATTTCAAGATTTTGGTCTTGATATTTTTGGTTTCAAGATTTTGGGATTCTATATTCTGAAGTGAATCTGATTTAGCTACACCCCTAATGACACTGTTCAATCTCAGCCTCCATACAGATTTTGTGCCAAGCGAATGGAGAACAGCTATAATCATCCCTTGCATAAGGGAGGACCTTTCACTGACCCAGGCAATTAAAACCCATAAGTCTGACCATCCTCATATGCAAAGCCAAGGAAAGACTTGTCATGGAATTAATCGGTCAGGGCATAGGGAACTCCAGACACTGGACCCATTTCAATTTGGATCCGTCACCAAAGAAATGGATGAAGGCAAAATGGTACAAACTACATATCTTGACCTGGCCAAAGCTTTGGTCACAATTCCCCAGTCAGGTATAGTAGAAAAGGTAAATAGACTGGGAATAAACCCCCATGTCACCTACTGGATTGCCAACTGTCTCACAGATGGAATGCAGGAAATCAAATAAAGGGAAGTTATCGCCATAAAGCGACCATTCACCAGTGGAATCTCTCAGGGTTCAGTGCTGGATCTTTCCTGTTTGGCATCTACTTTTTTGAAGTTAAAGTCAATACTAAAGGGCTCTGGTTAACTGAGTTTGCAGATGACTGCAAAGTAGGAGGAGTCATTGAATCCCCAAATGACTTAGTCATCCTGGAGGATGGTTTGCCCCAAATAAACAACTGGTGCTGGAATCATGAACTGAAAACTAAATGCCAACAAATGCATTAATGTATCCTTTGGGAAGTCATCTATCTCATGGAACAACCACTTTAGCAATATGTTCCTAGGAGATGACCCATTTGTCTGGGATTTGGGAACTTATGTGGACAGTGACCTAACTTTTGACCAATATGTGTCCATTGTTGTAAATAAGTCTTTCTGTACTGCACAGCTTATGTCTAGATCTGGGGATGTCATTGTTCCACTTTACTCAGCCCTCATTAGCCAGTCATTGAATATAATGCCCCCTTTGGCATGTAACAGTCCAGACACATGCAACAACTGGAGCATCCACCAAAAATAATACAAGGTCTAAACAACATGTCCTACATAGACGTACTCAAACCCTGTCACTATACTTGGTATAATACAGACTGCTAAAAGGTGATCTGTGTCTGGCACACAAGGCATCATTCAACCCAATACTGATGGATTTACTGAATAAAAACAAGTCAAATGGCATAAGAAATACTCAATCTAAGGATCTAAATCTCTTCCGCAATATCAACAGAACAGTTCAGAGGGACAGGTATATCTCTCAGAGGATACAACTGCTCTGGAACAGACTCCACATCCACATAAAACAAAGTTCATCCCTGTCCATATTCAAACATGACTTTGATCTATGGATAGGAAACAGAAAATTTACCAGAGGACTGCCACCTGTACTATTAATGGACAGAGTTAGCTCTTAAATGCTTTATCCCAAGTATGGGTTTCCTCAAATCATTTGTGGTATGATCTCAGTTATTCTGATTAGGATAATATATAATTATTGACCATGGGATGGGTAAGGCCAGTCTCTAACCAAATGGGATAGGTTAATTCTAACACAAAAAGGGAAACTGGCTAGGCTTAAAACAGCCAGCAAGGGAAGCTAGCCTAGGCCTTACCTTTGAACCAATATATGTATAGCAACCGCCACAATTTATAACATCAGAGAATTTTTCATAGAGAAGATAGAAGCAGGTACAGTATTGTGACTACATACTAACAACATTATCAAACAGTTACACCCCATTCCTCAATCATAATGTCCTTTATTACTGAAAATACATGAGGAATGTCTCTAAATGATACAAAGAATAAATATCAATGAAGCCATAACCATGGCAACAGAATGGTTGGGAAGAGAGCAATGAATGAATCAAATCAGCTCATAAAAATGACATAGGTTCATAGGTACTTTCTAGGCTATTGATCTGTGATGATCTTAAGAAGCCTAGCTTTCAGTCCTGTGATAATTATTAGTCCTTATATTTTACAATATGAATATAGATTCATAGGTGTTTAAAAGGCTAACATGCAATTATATTTGTCTTTGTTTCATTAAAAACAGGGTAAATGCTTGCTCATGAAAAACCATAAACAGGTCAAGTTTTCCCTGAATGGAACTACTTTTGTACTACGAACTACTATCCTGCCTTCACCATCCTCACCATTTAATAGCCTTTTACATCACCTTAATAATAGTGTCCAGCTTGCACTGTATTGGATGAGTTCAAACTATGTACAGGTCAGTTATGACAGAAAGCAGAAAGAGTTATGCCTTCTGTTCCTTTTGTAAGGATGGCCACAGTAGATGAGTGCCAAAAATCTAAATATTATCCTCTTCTGAAAGCTTTACCCTCCCAGTTGTTTCTGCCAAACACAGCACCTCCTGCCAAATAGAAAGGACTGCCGTACAAGCCCAGAATATATGAAACATTTCTACCTTTACTCCTGAGCACCAAGAACTTGGAAAATGTACTCTTTAGCAGATATTCTATATGGGGTGCAATATTCTCTGAGTATCAGTCATGACTGGTGACCTAACCATTTGGGAAAAGAAGTCATTATATGCAGAACTTGTATTTGAAAAACAGATTCATACTGTTTATGTTTCTGAAACATTAAGCATGTTTGGTCACAAGGCATATCCATGACTGCCTCCCTGTAATTAATATAAAGTAAATGGGGATGGAAAGCTTGCAGTTTACTAAAGGGAGTACTACCCCCAAGACCCTTGAAACTGCCTTTCCAAAAGATAAGCCTGTGCTATTAAGACATTATCTTTAGGGTGAGAAGTTAAAGGAAACTACAGATATCTCCAAAAATTCTTTATTAGCACTGTGAATTTAGATCAGAACCAAAGTATTTAAATCAGAGCCCATTCCGCACTGCACCAACTTGCTTTGTCTGTCTGTGTTATTCTCACTGATAATCATTCAGACCACCGACGTCTCTCATACCCTATATTTAAGTAAAGATCACCTCAAAGTGGCATCTTTCTAAGCCAAATATTTAAATCTGGATAACCCCATATATAGCCTTTGTAATGCATTATTGGTCACCTGCACTGACCATCAACCTTGCTGCTGCCATGTTAAAGACTTTGGGTACCACAGAATAATTCTATGTAAGGAGTGGCCTAGCAGTCTGGATTCCATTCTTGCCCACAGGGGATTCACCTGCTCAGAGCTAAGGAGATGCTTATGACAGATTACCACACTAGCCATCTGACATATAACAGTTAACTCTCCACCCCATGTTGTTGGGATAGAAACAGGGTCACCTGAAGAACTAGTCTTTCTGCCTCTCTTCCCACATAAATGGGACCATTAGCTTCCTGATTCTGTTTAAACAATATGATGTTGCTAGAATGGAGCTATGTTTGAACATATAAAGCAACTTTGAACAGAGAAATATTTACAGGGCTGACATTCTCAGTTTAAGACATATTTGGACTTAAAGGAAGAGGTATTCCCATAATGACTTTAAGTTGCATACTAGCATGCCCACTATGACTCTGCACAATGTTAATCCAGGATACCTAGGAGGGGATATGCATTGTTTAATCAGACTTACTAAATTATCAAGGCAAAGTGTTCTACTTCCACATTTGGTAGAAACAGTTCTGTTTTTGTTTTTCAATCCAGAGCATTTCTGAAATTAATCCAATATACCAACTTGGAATAGCTGTTCTAGGGTTTTCCATCAGGAGTAAACAGTCATTTGCAGAAAGCAAGTTAAGGGTTTCAACCCCTGTTAATTCACAAACATGAAGCATTTGGTGGGCTCTTTGTTACTGCCAGAGTTTCCATAGCCTGTATTTTTCCCCTACACAATGGGACAGTTGGTCAAATCCAACGGCCAGTTAGAACTGTGGCAATCAAAGAGCTATACAAGGCTTGCACGCTTTTGACAAAGACTGAGGGGAAGCATACATACTTTGAAATTCTCCACAGAAAATCACACATGCTATTACCAAAAGCTTTCAGAAAGTCAACTAATATTGCAGTAGCAGGTTGAGCATACATTTTGCAAATATCATCATCATCATCATCATAATAATAATGATAATAATAATAATAATAATGGTCTGCACTGGATCTACCTTTAACAAAACCCACTTGGGAGTGTATAACCAGTTTGGCAACAAGAGGGTACATCTGCTGGCTAGAATTTTTACATACAGCTTAATTTCTACATTTCAGAGAGAAATGGGCCTATAGCTACTCAACACCTTGGGGTCCTTCTGCAGATTTGGTGATGCTATGGTATGAGACTTTCACATAGAACAATGCATCTTCCCAGTACTCTAATAGTGCTAAATTAGGACAATAATATTGGAGATGCCTGCACTTTTAATAGCTTAGACAAGGCTTCTGTTAGGCAGTCAGTTCCCAGTGCTTTGCCACTTGTTGTGTCCTGAAGGGCTGCAAGAACCTCCTGAAAGTTAATTGCTTTTGTCAAAGCTTCAGCCTCTTCTCTCTGAATCTCATGGTCAGTAGATTATTTCAGCAGTTGGTCAGTCCTTATTTCTGCTGTTTCTGGAGCAGCATGAACTCTTGATTAATATACTTAGGATCTACAAGCAAACAAGTTTCCCTTCTTATACAAATCATTTTTATATGCACGTTTCGCCATTGTAGCCTATGAGCTAACAGTTTAAGTGAGCTCAAGCTTTGAGCACCACCCTAAATAAATATAATGAAGATCACTATACCAGAGCTTCAATGAGATGGCATTTAACCTCTTTATAACACTGAAGATCCATCCATTGTGCCACTCAGTCTAGTATAAGCCTGGGTCATATTATTCTCAAGGATAGTTATATACCTGTTGATCCTACCTGAGATAAAACATCTCTCTAATAAAGCTTAATGGATTACTACCAAAACAAGCATTGATGCTAATGGAGTCTTCTCTGTAAACTTCTGCTCTTCTTTCTTTATCCAGTGATGACTATCAAGGCCCTCAAGTGCTAAGGGATACATCCTCCAAGCCCCCCAAAAATACTTTCTTGTGAGCCTCACTCTAAGTGTAACCTTACTCTCTCAGTCTGAAAATGGACATGGGATGACCTCACCATCCAGAATGTCTCTGACTATATAGACTTATACCAGGAAATATCTGATGTTGCTACAAAATGCCTCTGACTATATAGCCCGATACCAAGAAATATCTGATGTTGCTACA
The DNA here is from genome assembly GCF_019279795.1 of Protopterus annectens. Classification (NCBI taxonomy): domain Eukaryota; kingdom Metazoa; phylum Chordata; order Ceratodontiformes; family Protopteridae; genus Protopterus; species Protopterus annectens. The sequence goes on along the minus strand of NC_056751.1, from coordinate 119,819,728 downwards.
GAATGTCTCTGACTATATAAATTGATACCAAGAAATATCTGATGTTGCTACAGAATGTCTCTGACTATATAGCCCAATACCAAGAAATATCTGATGTTGCTACAAAATGTCTCTGACTATATAGACTGATACCAGGAAGTATCTGATATTGCTATAGAATGTCTCTGACTATATAGACTGATACCAGGAAATATCTAATGTTGCTACAGAATGTCTCTGACTATATAAACTGATACCAGGAAATATCTGATGTTGCTACAGAATGTCTCTGACTATATAGACTGATACCAGGAAATATCTTTTGTTGCTACAGAATGTCTCTGATTATACAGACTGATACCAGGAAATATCTGATGATGCTACAGAATGTCTCTGTCTATATAAACTGATACCAGGAAATATCTGATGTTGCTACAGAATGTCTCTGACTATATAGCCCAATACCAAGAAATATCTGATGTTGCTACAGAATGTCTCTGACTATATAGCCCGATACCAAGAAATATCTGATGTTGCTACAGAATGTCTCTGACTATATAAATTGATACCAAGAAATATCTGATGTTGCTACAGAATGTCTCTGACTATATAGCCCAATACCAAGAAATATCTGATGTTGCTACAAAATGTCTCTGACTATATAGACTGATACCAGGAAGTATCTGATATTGCTATAGAATGTCTCTGACTATATAGACTGATACCAGGAAATATCTAATGTTGCTACAGAATGTCTCTGACTATATAGACTGATACCAGAAAATATCTGATGTTGCTACAGAATGTCTCTGACTATATAGACTGATACCAGGAAATATCTGATGTTGCTACAGAATGTCTCTGACTATATAGAGTGATGCCAGGAAATATCTGATGTTGCTACAGAATGTCTCTGACTATACAGACTGATACCAGGAAATATCTGATATTGCTATAAAATGTCTCTGAAGGGTAGTAAATGTATATCCTGGCTCTGATGAGAACAGTAATCTCCAAACATCAACTAGATGCAGTCTATTGAAAGTAGCATGGGGCAGGCCTTTGAATGGCATTCTGCTTTGAGAGTAAATCTGTCCAGGACTGAGTTAAGTACCACATTAACATTTCTTCATAGTATAACTGATAGCTGTTGAGTATTAAATTCCTCTTGGTCAGCCATACATGCTGCTATGAAAGTTTGGTCATCATGATTGGGACTATGTATTGAGCCTTACTCCACACACCAGTTATGGTTCTGGACTACTGCTAAATCCCACCTGATTAATTTATCCTTCTGAGAGTCTAGCCCAGTCTAAGGTGTATAAATATAACTACCCCTTTCTATGAAGTAGGGTATAGACTAAATCCAAGAAGACCAACTACAACATTCCCAAGACATTACCTATCCTTCCTACCTATCTTGAACTCTTGTATAAAGGTAATATCACCACTGGCCTTTCCTTTCCACTTTCCCAACACACTTTACTTCACTGTTGAACCGAAATCTCTAACATTAATCATTAAGACATTTACTGTGGGCATAACACTGCAGAATGTGATGCTGGAAAACAAAACAAAAAAATACTACTGTTAAGGAAAACATATCTAAACAGCTTAAAACTACAATTCAGCAACACCAAAAACAATAAAGCACCTGGGAAAATGATCAACCCCTGCCCTTTACCCAATACTCCAGTGCACCAAACTGCACCTTAAAGTCAGTGCCTTGAACAGTTCACAATTAACCTGTAAACTGTCCTTTATAATACAGATAATAACTATGCATACCATACCTCTCAACATCTTAGCTCAAGAAATAATGGTGGGACAAAGGCAGAAAAATAGGGACAGACTTTAAATATCACTCATAAACTTTGAAAGTTGTGAGAATAACAGGATTTGTGCTAGCATGCATTTTCTGAGTAATGCGAAGCCTGGAACTCAGATGTATGTCATTATTTAGTAACTTTAATCCTCAGTGACTTGAAGGAAAAATACACATTTTATGAGGAACAGAGCAAAAATATGAGGCAAAAATCTGGACATTCTGTGAAAAAGTGTACAGTTGAGGGGTATGATGCACACACACTAATCATGGTCTGAATATTGTAAACTCACCACATTCCGGGTGTCTAGTGTTATAAACCCTGGGTATAACACACAGCATAATAAATTATCAAGTTATAGCAGGATTTATTTTTAGAATTCACTTGCTGCTCAACTTTGGCACCACGCTTATTGTCAAGACTCCAAATGAAGAATGAATGAATTGACTTTGACATAGTCAGGGTGGGCTGAAATGGCATTGATGGAGCTGCTATATCTTCATGGGTGGGGATAGTATCAATCCTTTGTGGATGGTCAGAGTCTTCAGTCATTATTGGAGCAAAGCTTCTCTCTACTGGACTATCAAACAGTCGTCTGGCCAAATCCTTATGAACCATATTCTCCAGGGATCTCACGTCTGTAAAATGGATATGTCTGCTGCAAGGACTGTTAGGTGCATCACTAAAATTAGTTGGAACCACTTTTGTATATGTAGATTTGCTCAGCAGGGAATGCAGTGTTTGAAGTGGAAACAAGCACAGCAGCTGATGTTAAGAGTATTGCTGTTTAAGCCAGTCAGGTTTATTAAGTCCAGTCTTCACATGTTCTACTGTGGAAAGGACATAGCCAAATCTAGACTGACAAAAGAGTGCTTACTTTCAATAAATATTATGACTAGTGTGGATGGGTACTTCAGATAAGTGACGGTTCAGTTTTTGTAACACAATGAACAGACTTCTCCTAAAATTCTTCTTTTTTCTAACACAACACATGATCAAACCAAGTTTGTATTGGAAAAACTAAGGGCCAGATTCAGAAAACTTTGTTGCATTGTGCTAAGTGAATTTTCATGATGGGTAGCTATCCACAAAGTGTATGTGATTCAGAAAACCTACTTACATGATGTGGCTAGGTCTGATTATGTAGTCAGCTGCGCTATGTGCCAATGACTGAATAATGAGGCATTGTGTATGGCAATAAGGCAAAGAAAGATGGTAGAGCAATTCAGAAACATTTAAATGTTCCAAAGCAGTGCTGCTCTCATGCTATATTTGTGCTCGGCCATAGGTTTGTGTTCAGACAGACTACTTTTAGCAAATGTGCTTGGGGGTTGCTGCAGCCACTATAAATGTGTATCTGCAGGAAGCTCTTATTGTAGCTGCTATGCACAGCCCCATATGAATTGTGGAGTATCTATCCCACTTGATACAAAGATGAGCGGCTTTATATATATTAGCTACAGGGACATTTCAGTGACCTATGGGGACACCAGTAAAATGCACAAAAGCAGTCCGGACAAGCACCGTAAAGCCCAAAAAAATGTTAAAGTCCTTGTTGTGAAGGCTGTTTGCAGTACAAGCTGCAACACTGAAATTGAAATCCACTTGCACGTATAAAGCCACACTGAAGTCGGAGAAAACTTAAACCTTAACGCACTTTATTGTTAAAACAAGCGTTTTCGCTGTGGTTAAAACTACAGCTTCATCAGAGGCAGAAGTAAAATGCAGTGTCAGAGTCAGGTTTATATGCAACACACCCACACCTTAATTAGTAATGCAATCACAATGAAGGCGTGTTAGCAGCATTTCTTGCAAAAGTAAATTCAGGGAATGAAAGCTCTGTTTAGGATCATTCTCAAAAGTGTGTAGTTTCATACTTTTAAAACAGTTGGAAACCATAAAACATTGATGCATCAGCAGTTTGTTACATTCATACACCAAGCAAATGTGCATTAAAAGCATGAAAGTGTGTAAGAAATATATACACAATAAAAGCAGTCTAAAAACAATGCATAACAAGTCTGCATATAAAAAATGTTTATAGAAAAGTGTTTGTAAAGAAGTATCTAGTAAAATCACTACCTGCAACTATAGTTGGAAGCCTTGCTAAATATAAGTCTTAACAGTAGTGGAAAGTATATGTTACTACAAGTTACTATTAAAGTAAAATAAAATGAAGTGAAAAGTGAAGTAAGACAAAGGTAAAGGAGTTATCTTTTATAGCTCCTCATTTTCAGGACACAAGCTATATTGCAATGTTCATTCAAACCTGGACGAAAATGAGTCTAGTAATATTTGCCATTCTAGCTCCTATTCTCCAAAAGAGAGGTACTGGACCCCTCTTTCTGTTTTCTTGACCTGGTCAATTGCAATAAAATGAAAGCTATGTCCTTGATGTTTCATTATGTGTTTAGCTAAAGCGTTTTCTTTTCAGTTTCCTTATGGCATAATCATGTTGGTACAGCCTGTCCCGTAGTCTCCGGTCAGACTTGCCTATGTAAAATGCTTCACAGCAGTTACACTTAGCTAGATAGACTATGGATCTAGAATCACAGTTAAGCTTATGTGTAATGTGGTACTTTTTGTTGCGTATTACAAAGGAATTGGAAGCCTTCACAAGATGGCAATAGTTACATGTCCCGCACTGAAAACAGCCTTTTGTTCTAGTCATTAGCTCCGTCTGTTTACTTCTTTCTAGCAAAGTTTTCAAATTATTGCCTCTCCTATATGCTATCAGAGGTTTTGTGCCTAACTTGTCCATGAGTTCCTCATTATTTGTTATGTAATACCAATTTTTATAAAGTATGATTTGAATATTCCTCGAGTCAATACTGTAATTTGTGATGAAACTATTTACAAACGAGGTCCCTGTTATCTTAGTGTTGGAGGTTGCCCTAAGAAAGGGTATGTTCTCCCCAACCCTCGGGTTAGCCTCTAAGTCTTCCTCTTGTCCACTGAAAATTTTGTGTGGAAGTAAGGGTAGAAATTGACCTTCCCTTCTTTTATTATTGACCTCATCCAGTTTTTCTTCAAATAAAGTATTTGGGTATCCTCTGTTGGTGAACATTACTTCCAAGATTTTACATTCTTCTTGGAATAGTATCTCATTACTGCACATCCTGGCTGCTCGAATTAGCTGTCCCTTTATAATAGCCTTCTTTGCTTGAATGGGTGGCAGCTGTTGTAATGTAAAAAGGAGTTGCAGTAAGTTGGTTTTCTGTATATCTTTGAAGAATATTCACAATTGTTAACTTCTTTATACAAGTGAACATCAAGGTAGTCAATGCTTAACTCTGAGAATTTAGATGTGAATTTTAAAAAGTCAGTTGTGTTATTAATAGAAGAAACAAATTCATTTGCTAGTGTCTCATCGCCATCAAAAAGGATGAAAATATCATCCAGGTATCTTGTGTATAACTTGATGCGGTTCATTGTGTTAACGTCCTTAAGAATGTTGTCAACCTCCCAGTAGGCCATAAATAGGTTAGCTACTGTAGCACCACATGGGGACCCCATAGCTACTCCTTGTTTCTGGAGATAGTATTTCCCATTAAAGATGAAGAAGTTGGACGTAAGTATGATGTCTAAAAGTTGGGATACTAAATCAATTTCATTTTTGGGTGCCCCCAAACGATCTAACATTAGTGAAATCCATTCAATAGCCTCCAAGTGAGGTATAGATGTGTATAGATCTATGACGTCGATAGTGAGGAAGTTCAGTGAGTCACTGTAATCAATTTCACTTATCTTTTTTAAAAATGTCCACGAGTCCTTGCAAATGTGTGATATTTTCTTGATATATTTGCTCAGGATAATTTCTACAAGTTGGGCACTGGGGTATGTAAAAGAGACTCGGCTATCAATCAATGCCCGGATTGGTGGGTTAACCAAGTTTTTATGAATTTTTGGTATACCAAAAATTACTGGTGTCCTAGGCATTGTGATGTCAATGTAATTGTAGGTGTCAATATCAATGCACCCACTAATAAATAGGTCCCTTAAAAAAACCCTAGTCCTAGAAATTGACATGTTCATCTCATTCAGTGACGATGAACTATAAGCTGGACTATCGAGGACAGTTTCCATTTTACTAATATATAGGAAGTTGTCAAAGATTACAAGCCCACCTCCTTTGTCAGGTTTTACTACCCTGACCGGTGCTTTACATAAGTTTTCCAAGCCTTGTAGTTGTTCTTCTGTGATGTTATAGTCTAACCGGTCGTTTTTAGTATGTGAAAAAGTGACCATTTGTCTGAGGTCCAATTCACAAGTTTTTTCAAAAAGTGTTAAAATGTTGTGTAGTGGGGGGTTGTAAGTACTAGCTAATTTCAAATTAGTATTCATGTTAGTAACATCATTGTTAAACATTACATGCAAGTTCAGTTTCCTGACAAAGCATTTCAAGTCAATCAACGTCTTAACAAGGTTACATTTAGTTGTAGGGACAAAAGTGTTCCTGAATGCTAGTAGTTCTATCAGGGATGGAGGCACGTGAAAGCTAGAAAAATTATAGATTTTAAAGTCACCTTTTTCATTCGTTAAGATACTTAAGTCACCTAACATGTTGTTGTTAGTGATAGGCGTTGAATTGGGAGTAGAGTCACCTGTTACTATCGTCTGGACCAGTTCTTGTTGTAGTAAGGGCGCTGTTTCGGGTTCCCTAAAAAATGCCTTCCCTGATTTTCATACCTTTGTTGGTTGTGTTGTTGCCCACTTCTGGTGTTGTGCACTTTCACATAGTTGCCACGTGGAGGTGCAGCTGAGTTAGAGTTCGTTCCTGTTTCATCCCAGTCATCACCTCCACTTAGGTTTGGCTCATTGTTTTCATTCACAGTTTCTGTAATAGTACTGTCAACTTGAGTATTAGTTGAAGCCATTAGTTTAGGATAAGCTGTTCCATTAGAATAGCTCAACCTATCCCTTGCCAGTTTTTTATTTTTGTTCACTTTTAACTTATCCACTAAACTGTCAATACTGGAAAAGATACGAGAGTAATCGTATTTATATCTATCAAAGTGCAAGTTTTGTTTTAAGGAACTGTCCAGTTGGTTGACTTCTTCAATTAATCTCGTAATATGTGTGCTGTAATGTTTAGAGATCAATTCCATAAGCTCAATTCCTTGTTTGTCAAACAATGTCCTTAAGTCAGCACAAAAAACATTATTTTTAAAAATTCCAGTAGGGTTAAAAGAGGACCGCAAGCCTTTTGGGATGATTTTCTCTGAGATACATTGTTGAAAATAAACTGTCTCTAATTGAAGTTTTTTCAGCTTCAATAGTTTATTATCAAAGTCTTTTAGACTGTCTGTTATTGTGTTCTCACTCACCATAGAGTTAGATAGCCCCATAGCCGGTTGTTCCAGAGGTGTACCAAACCTCAAGTTGTCTGTGTTTTGAATCCAAATCCCAAAGTTCGGAACACCAATAAGCCCTGGTGGCATTGGTAAAGAAACTCTGTTCCTTGATGTTGAAGGACTACCAGTTAGGATGTCCCTTAAGGAGTGAACACCATTCGGTGGTTGAATAATGTCCTCGTTACGGACAGGTTGACCTGGAGGTATGGAATCCAGGTTCAGCAAAGAATTAGTGTCAGAAGGAGTTTCCGTCACTCCTCTTTGTGATCCTCTAGCAGGCAAGGCTGGGTGTAGATGGTGTGATCCAGCGACTTGTGTGGTAAAATTGACGCGCTGGTCCAAAGCGTCAAGTTTGCTGACAAAAGAATCCATTCTTTTGTTTAATGCACGTATTAAACTGGTAAGGTCATTACTTTCATCCACAGTTACGTTGTTGGATGTGAATAATCGTGGACTAGTCGGGCTGTCAGGGCTGTCAGAAGACATACTGTTAAAGCAGACAAACGGAAACCAGTAAAATGCACAAAAGCAGTCCGGACAAGCACCGTAAAGCCCAAAAAATGTTAAAGTCCTTGTTGTGAAGGCTGTTTGCAGTACAAGCTGCAACACTGAAATTGAAATCCACTTGCACGTATAAAGCCACACTGAAGTCGGAGAAAACTTAAACCTTAACGCACTTTATTGTTAAAACAAGCGTTTTCGCTGTGGTTAAAACTACAGCTTCATCAGAGGCAGAAGTAAAATGCAGTGTCAGAGTCAGGTTTTTATGCAACACACCCACACCTTAATTAGTAATGCAATCACAATGAAGGCGTGTTAGCAGCACTTCTTGCAAAAGTAAATTCAGGGAATGAAAGCTCTGTTTAGGATCATTCTCAAAAGTGTGTAGTTTCATACTTTTAAAACAGTTGGAAACCATAAAACATTGATGCATCAGCAGTTTGTTACGTTCATACACCAAGCAAATGTGCATTAAAAGCATGAAAGTGTGTAAGAAATATATACACAATAAAAGCAGTCTAAAAACAATGCATAACAAGTCTGCATATAAAAAATGTTTATAGAAAAGTGACGCTGACACTGCATTTTACTTCTGCCTCTGATGAAGCTGTAGTTTTAACCACAGCGAAAACGCTTGTTTTAACAATAAAGTGCATTAAGGTTTAAGTTTTCTCCGACTTCAGTGTGGCTTTATACGTGCAAGGGGATTTCAATTTCAGTGTTGCAGCTTGTACTGCAAACAGCCTTCACAACAAGGACTTTAACATTTTTTTGGGCTTTACGGTGCTTGTCCGGACTGCTTTTGTGCATTTTACTGGTTTCCGTTTGTCTGCTTTAACCTATGGGGACACAGTAGAGGTAGCTCAGGAATCTCCTTCCAGAATCTCCATTAGGTCCATGATCCTATGTTTCAGCATGTGGGGGAAGCATATGTGGTTCCCAAATATGCCTGAGGAGAGACCAACACCATGTAGGAGTTCTATGACATACTCCATTTTTCTGAGGTACTGGTGGCCATCAACTATACCCTCATTGAAATAAGATTCCCTTCTGGGAAGGAGGTATATGAACTGCAAAGGGTGTCTGTCACTCCTTCCACTGCCAGATGGTCTATAATGCAGAAGTTGTCACCTACAGTGTGGCTGCAGGCTACCCAGGCAGTTTTTGCAGCTCACTCATATGTTGCACATGTGACCTTTATCAATGGTTTGTGAGGGGGTGACTTTCCACACGGGGCCATGTTGTGAATGATGCTAGATATGCCCTAGAACCCTGGCTCATGACACCCATCAGACAATCATATAATCAAACCAGGGGTACAACAGAGCCAAATCACAAACCATAAATATTACAGAGCATCTGTTTGGGCTGCTGAAGTCATGCTTTCAGCACCTGTATATATCTAGTAGTGCCCTGCAGTACGACCTGCCACTTTTTCCAAACTACTGACTGTGTGCTGTATTACATAATAATATAGTTAGGAAGCAGTTACAGCAGAGTGGCCTCTTGTAAAGACAGCCCTTCCTAGCACCACAGGAATTAGATGAGACAAAAGAAAAGTCAGAGGAGGAGCCAGCAGACGGGGATGACCATGCTAGACAGAGGTGGGTACAGTGTGCCGTGACACTAGCAAACAGACAATGGATTGCATATAACTTTACAGCATAACTATATAAAAGTTAAGTAGATGCTCTACAGTAAAAGTGAGGAATGCAAATGCACTACACTGTACATCAGACACAGTCAACCCAAGTACAATGTACAAAGGGCAGGGCACAGTTATCATCATTTGCAGAGGTGACAAAGGAGTATAGGACTGCATATCCTTCTCATGGTACTCTGGGAGTGTAAATGCTAAGGTATAGCAAATGAAAAATGCATTTATGGGTAGGCTGAGAACTGGCTTTGGGGGTAGTTATATGCATAAGGCAGCTACAGTGAATGGATGTGTAGGATGTGCTGGAGACTGTGGTGATGGTGGTGGTGCATGTGGACACTCGCGCTCATGTGTGTGTGTGTGTGTGTGTGTGTGTGTGTGTGTGTGTGTGTGTGTGTGCGTGTGTGCATGTGTATGTGTCTGTGCATACAGGGACACACTCTCAACCCATGTTGCAGCATTATGGCATGTGCATGTGTGTCTGTGCATACAGGGACACACTCTCAACCCATGTTGCAGCATTATGGTTCATCCTACTGGACAGATTATATTCAGACAACATATTGATGACAAACCTGTTTAACTCCTAGTATTAAAAGGTTAACATGCTTAACTATATCATTAGCCATTTATTTAGGAATACAGTTTTTACTGTGTTTATATGTCTCTTCACTCACTCTCCTGATTGTTGTCCTTTCTCTTTCATACAGTTATTTGTTTTTTTTTTGTTTCTCTGCATTTCTTTTACTACTACATGCAGCAGCACAGCAACCAGCACTAAACCCACCTGTAAGGTCTGTTGCCCTGTCCCCACAGGTGACAACAATAGGTGCAGTATCACCATCACTACAGCCACCAGAGGCAGCCAGCACATATGGGTCCCATCCTGCCACAGTTACCTCCACACCTACTGCCCTTCCTGACTCACTTGTTGTCAGGTAGCCCTGTACTGGCAGGTGATACAGTGCTATATGCTGGTGAAAGTGACACTTTTGTCACCTCTCAAGAGCAGGAAGAGCTTGTAGAAGGATTAATAGACAAAATGTTGGATGCTCACATCAGTCACTTGGCGACCGTGCTTCTGTGACGTCCCTGTCCAGGCTGATTCCATCTTCTGAAGCAGGACCCAGTGATGATGGTTCCCAAGGAAATGACTTATCTACTCCTTGGAACAAACAGCCATTTCTATGTGCCAATCTGGGGTCCCCCTCACTTCCATACCTCTGCCCACCCCTGTATGGTGCAGAATCCTCTCCTCACCATTTGCTTCCCTCTGTATGGTTGATGCGTCCTGCACCATTGTGTTCCCCCTTCCTCATTGTGTTACCCCACACCCTAACAGTTATGTCTGACGTTCCCTGTTGCATAATCCCTCTCTCTTACCAACCTCTTACTTCACTATCCCCCCCCCAAAAAAAATGGGCACCTATTCTAAAAAGAAAAAAATAACTTCCACCCAAGCTTGACAAATGAACATCACTGACTCCTATTGTTTGATGTGCTCATCATAGAAGATGTACTTTTCTAACAAATTATTGAGGATTGAAATCATTAAATAATTACAGGTATTGTTGGAATTCTTCAGGATTATTCAGTTAAGAAGCTGAGAGGTATTTTACTATCCCACCTCCATCGTGCTCATTCCTTATTTGCTTCCCCTCTGTTGCATCATCTGCTTGCTTCCCATTTTCATCTCTGTCTGAAACTCCCATTTCTAATATTTAATTTGGTAAAAAAAAGGATAAATAAACCACAAATATGCCCCAAAATGACTATAGATAGATAGGTACATAGATAGATAGATAGATAGATAGATAGATAGATAGACAGACAGACAGATAGATAGATAGATAGATAGATAGATAGATAGATAGATAGATAGATAGATAGATAGATAGATAGATAGATAGATAGATAGATGGATACATAGATAGATAGATAGATAGATAGATAGATAGATAGATAGATAGATAGACAGACAGACAGACAGATAGATAGATAGATAGATAGATAGATAGATAGATAGATAGATAGATAGATAGATAGATGGATAGATAGATAGATAGATAGATAGATAGATAGATAGATAGATAGATAGATAGATAGATGGATAGATAGATAGATGGATAGATAGATAGATAGATAGATAGATAGATAGATAGATAGATAGATAGATAGATAGATAGATAGATAGATAGATGGATAGATAGATAGATGGATACATAGATGGAAAGATAGATCATTTTTCTTTGCTCATATGCTGTACAACAGGTTGCAGAGACCAACACCGATGCAGATGTATATCCAATGAGAAATGGCATTCTTGTCTTGTGGCAAAAATTAAGTCCAATTCATGTTGCTCACTGCAGATATTGCCATCAGTCATGGAAATGAGCTAAACATCACTATGTGCCACCATGCAAATCTGAAATAAAGTATAGCTAACATCTGTACTCTGTTTAATAGCTCAGTGTACTCAATGAAGTGATTTACACTCTGTTAATGTAGTGGGTGGGTGACTATAATTCCCTTGGAGTTTATTAATATAGTGGGTGGGTGACTATAATTCCCAGGGGGTGTATGTTGTACAATGTTCAGTTTGCAGTCTGCAAATATGCTACATTTCCCTGATATGTGCATTTTATGACACCTTTTACTCTTGACTGCTTCCGTTCTTCCCTTTATAAAGGATCTGAGGATGTACTGCCAAGTGGACTGAACTGACAAGTCTACTACCTTGGTGCATTATATTTTCCTTTTTGACAACATCCGCATTACAGTACAGGCCCACTGCTCATACTCTGACATTGTCAGGACTGGTGCAGGTCAGCACATAATGTTATTTTACTGTACCCCACCTGTCCAGTCTACATTTCACATTACTCTACATTTAAGTATTGTTACACCACATTCTCCATTGTGGTTTGTAGCCCTGCTTTGGTGGGCAGCTCCTTTTACAATCTTTTGTCCATCTCTGTTTTTGTTACTACAGTGAAACCTCTAATCTTCACCTTTAGCCATCTCTGACATTTTCCCTTTCATGAAAGATTTATCTGCATACAAATTGCTGTACATTACTGTTAATGTAGTCTTCCTATCTGCACACGGACTTGGAACGACTACCAAAGGTATTCATGCACATTCAGTGCTTACCTCAGCTGCTTATACTTTAATCCAGCCATGAGGTACTCTAATGAAATCTGGACACAGGTCTGTACTGCAGATGCAAGGAAGAGTTGGTCGTCATGCACAATGGCCTGGCTACATGCATTGGGAATAAGCAGTAAGGCTCATTGTGCATGCAATATAAATAGTGCTAGCTTGGCTGTGATTACAGACATGGTATCTCTGAAGCCCTCGTATCAAATGCAGTTGGACAAAATCGGTAGTCTTTAATGTTTTTCTTGTCACAACTTTAGCATGTTGGGAAAACATGCAGACATTTTTCTCAATTTGCTTGAATTGCAGATTATTTTTATAGCAACTGAAAATGCCATCTTCAGCTGGGGAGAAATAACTTATTCAGGATTTGAAAAATGTAACAGGTGTTAAAAGTCATATTATGGTCTGAAGAGAAATTTGACCTGTGATCTTAGGTCATATTACTGAAAACTGACAGCATTTTGAGATATGAGTCAGCAAATGAAATGCAAATTAAATATATTGGTGGTGTGTAATATTTTACCATATATTTTCAGTGTTTTTGTCTTTTGACTGTGCTGTAGTAAATGCTATAGTAAGTATTTTTGAATCCTGCCTGTAAAGTGATTGCCTCTAAAACAGTATTTAAGGTCAGCATCATAAAATGACAGTAAGCAATTCATGTTTTTTTATTTTTGGAAAAGTAGACAGCACAAGGAAAATATGGAGTCCAAAACATAAAAGTGAAAGTCAACTATTTTACTTTAGTTGAACTGATAATACAGATACATTGAACAAAAAAAGCTGACTGAAACACACTGCCAGGTTACAGGATTAGAAGTTATGTGTACCCATACAGTCCTTGTGCTGAGTGATTCCAAATCATGATGGTACCATACATGTGAAAAGAGTTTGCTGGAAAAAAGTATGGGATTGGAGATTCCTGATGCAAGAGCTTTGCATTTGTTGAGGATACAAACCATTCACTGAAAGTGTCAGCCAAATAACTTGTGTCATGCAGTATCCTCCTTGCTAGACACCTGCTTCTGAATTATTCTGTCTAAATATTGTTGCAGCTGTGTCTGCCATTGTCTATCAGATTTAGTGGTTACATTCTTTAAAATGCATGGTGCAGACCTTAAAATATATCTGCTTTGGTGGTTTCTGCCTTTGTTTTACTTACTATTACCACGGCATAACAGAAATGTTTGGTGTAATGTACTATTGTAAATTATAACTTTTAGTCTCACATTCGTATAGAGTTAGTACACTATCATCAACAAATGTAGCTGCTGCTTCCCGTATTAATTTAAAGGGTAAATCATTGACTACGAGTGTAACATGAAGGGCAGGTGTAATAACTATATAAAAGGCTGTCACAGAAATATATGTTCCACTGTCTTAGTATAAATGCTGCATAAACGTTAAATCACATGTAGATAATCCAGTGCAGTAACGGTTGTTTCATTTAACTTTTAATTTGGTTTTACAGCCTTAGAAACCGCACTCAATAAACATATACTACTCAGATAATATAAAACAATAATATGCTATCTTTCTCTTGGATTTTTACATCTTTGTACACCTAGAATTCATTAGAGGTGCAGTATTATTAAAATAATCCTCTTGATGTTACAGGCTCACACTCTTTGAATTCATTAGAAGTGAATTTTAAGTATTTTTTATTCTGATTGTTACATTTTCAACTTAGAATTCATTAAAATATCCTGCAATCCAGCTCTTCATCCGACTGTACATATTTCCAACATACTGTGCAAACCAGAAAAAAATAGTTACCCACAAAAGAAGAACAAAGTGAGTAAACCTGTATAGCTATTAGCCTCTATAAGATACTGTTTATCATTGGGACACCCTACAGATGGACCTATGTCATCTGGTATGCCAGTAATACCCATTATTGGTGCTGGACTCACTCTTTTACTTCCATTAGCTCTTGTTATTAAAGAAAGAAATGAGACTGACAAGACTAAATTGAATATTTATAAAGGACAAGAATTTTACTCAGTTAAGAGGAAGCAATTTGCTCACATTGTTCACCCGACCTTTCGTTTTTATTATCGTCCACTTCTTAATTTTCTCCTTGACGTGCTCCAGCATTACCCACTCACTATTATTCTCTCTCCAATTACAATTTGTCTTTAGAAGCCATTACTTCCTGCAATGGCTCTGTGCATTGCTGCTGGAATTTCTTACATCATACAGCATTGTGAATTGCTCTTCATACATGTCTGAGTTGCTTCCATCTACACATTTATTTTTACTATATCTGAATGAACTACAAAGTAGCTGTAGTTACTGTAGTTAAAGCTAGTATTTAAACAGTTTTCACATAGATCAGAAATACAAGCATATCATATTTTCTGTTTAAATTTTCTTATTGTTTTACTGTGCTAACTGCAGGTTATCTGTGATAAATAAAACAAGTAATGAATTATTTAGAGCAGTAGTGTTATTTAATTTATTTTTTTAATATTTATTCATTTGATGTGCTGCTATCAGTATGATATTTAAAAATACCAGTTTGACTATTCAAGCTCGATAAGTCTTACCTTATAGTGCTTGATCCACTTGTCTTCCTCCTTTGTATTCTGGTGGCCCATTCAGAAGCTCATTCACCCCATTAATGCAGGAAACTGTATTATCTCTGAAGGTACAGTGTTCTGGACTATAGTAGAGGTGCACATTCTGAAGGTACACTGTTCTGGACTATAGTAGAGGTACACATTCTGAAGATATGCTGTTCTGGACTATACATGAGGTGCACATACTGAAGGTACACTGTTCTGGACTATAGTAGAGGTGCACATTCTGAAGGCACACTGTTCTGGACTATAGTAGAGGTGCACATTCTGAAGGTGCACTGTTCTGGACTATAGTAGAGGTGCACATTCTGAAGGCACACTGTTCTGGACTATAGTAGTGGTACACATTCTGAAGATATGCTGTTCTGGACTATACGTGAGGTGCACATACTGAAGGTACACTGTTCTGGACTATAGTAGAGGTGCACATTCTGAAGGTACATTGTTCTGGACTATAGCAGAGGCACACATTCTGAAAGTACACTGTTCTGGACTATAGTAGAGGTGCACATTCTGAAGGTACATTGTTCTGGACTATAGGAGAGGCACACATTCTGAAGGTGCATTGTTCTGGACTATAGTAGAGG
The DNA here is from genome assembly GCF_019279795.1 of Protopterus annectens. Taxonomy (NCBI): domain Eukaryota; kingdom Metazoa; phylum Chordata; order Ceratodontiformes; family Protopteridae; genus Protopterus; species Protopterus annectens. Next base: position 119,804,080 of record NC_056751.1, on the reverse strand, counting down.
TGCACATTCTGAAGGTACACTGTTCTGGAGTATAGTAGAGGTGCACATTCTGAAGGTACACTGTTCTGGACTATAGTAGAGGTGCACATTCTGAAGGTGCACTGTTCTGGACTATAGTAGAGGTGCACATTCTGAAGGTGCACTGTTCTGGACTATAATAGAGGCACACATTCTGAAGGTACACTGTTCTGGACTATAGTAGAGGCACACATTCTGAAGGTACACTGTTCTGGACTATAGCAGAGGTGCACATTCTGAAGGTGCACTGTTCTGGACTATAGTAGAGGCACACATTCTGAAGGTGCACTGTTCTGGACTACACTAGAGGCGCACATTAAGGTTTTGCTTAAGAATCATACTGTATTGGCATTGTGCTGATAACTGACTTGATAGAACACATCGGATGCCCTCCATTATGCTACCCATGCTGCCCCTGTAATAACAATATTTTTCTTCCTTATAAATTGCACCCATTCACGCTCTGACAAAGCTTGTACATAACACAAGCAGTGTCGCATGAACATTAGCCATATTTTATGTTTCCATTTGGTATAATTTGAAACAATTTTGTTACAAATAAATTCTCTTAAATCAAGGTAGTACAGTAATACATACAATAATAGTACAGTAGCTTATTCCAAACTTAGAGTAGCAAAAGGCATTAGAAGGCAGTGCACTTAGTAACAGCTTATTAAGTATAATTATCTGAGAATTTCATGCATCCCAGAAATGCTACATTTTCTCTACAATCATTTGAAAATTGAGACAAGCAACTGTACAACTAAACAACCCATCAACTACTCAGTAACATTTTGTAGTTTAGGTCTTGGACAATTTCATATATATATATATATATACCAGAAATGCTATTTCATCTCTGCAGTCTTCAGAAAACTGAGAGAAGCACTTAACAATAAAATAACTCATTGAACTAGTTAGTTGTTGTTCCTTCGGCTTTTCCTGGTTAGGGGTCACCACAGCGGAACTCCAGTCTGCTAATGATTGGCAGTAGATTTTCACAGTGCTGAGGTGCCAGCTCGACGCCCAACCTTCAACAAAGCATGCCCATTCACACATGTCTTTCAAATGCCACTCGACTGTGGGGAGGACATGCAGACTCCACACAGAAGACGCTCCAGTCGAGAATCAAACGGGAGAACCTCTTGCTGTGAGGTGACAACTTTACCGCTGCACCACCACGGCTGTCTCAGAAAAGAAAACATTACAAGCCATTACTAACTAGTTCAACTCATTGAACTAGTTAGTAATGGCTTGTAATGTTTTCTTTTCTGAGAATGTCTTGTATCCCAGTAATGCTACCTTTTTTGTGCATCTTTGGGAGAGTGAGGTGAGCAAAGAAGTAGCTGCTGATTACTTCTAAATGAATAATCATGCTTTTCTTGATAGCCTTGTGACTCCTGTGAATTGGGTATATCCTTGTACAGCAGTTCTCTCCAACAGTCATGCACTTAATGCTTCTCAAAAGTTTTTCTATCAAAACACCCTCTTGCTTTCATTTTGACATGGTTTCTTTGTTGTTTTTTTATTAGGTATATTAATTGTAGCCCTTGATATGATTAAAAAATAATCCATTCTAGAGGTCATGACATAAATTTTTCCATAACAGTAATTTTTTAGTGAGGTTCATGCATAAGAAACTCTTCGTAGCAGCTCCCAGTAGCATCTGCAACACACAGAAATGACTACGGAACCGAAAGTCATTCAAGTTACAGCCTTCCTGTTGTTTGCAAAATACATATCAACACAGATCTCCTGTTATACTAAACTTATACCATTTTTATTGTCTGTCATATCTGCTGCAACAGGTGTACATATTCACGAACAGCAGCTGAGTGCATTGTGGAAATATCAGAAGAAATGTTTGTCCCACTGCTCTTTACACCCTGGTTCCAAGAAATGCCCACAGACCCATTACATCAGTTGAGCATGGCATGCACCTACATTAGCTGTAGTCTTACTGACAGTGTTGTGCCAGGTAGACAAGAGAGGTGTGTAGCCTCAGAGACAAGGAACATGGTGTCATGCAACTCAAGAATGCATCACGCAGGCCATGACACACTAATTAATTGTTGCAAAGGTGCAGTACGAAGGATGGATGTCATCCAAAATGTAAGATGGGAAACTGCAATCTAATCAATATGGCGCAGTGTCCTTCTGTACCTGTAAGCTCTGTGTACTACAAAGAATTATGATCTAGCTGCTAGTCATAACTTCAGCTTGTTATGTGTCCTTTGGATTTCAAGTAATTCACTGCTTGAGCTTTGCTCCTAAGAAGAATTTCTTGAAATCCATTTCTTGAACACATAATAAACTGGTTATAATCAGTGATTTGATCATAGTTATCAAATGATGCATTAATCTGATCAGTGAATTATTTGCTAATTTGTATCTGTAAGTCAGCATGCTTTGCTAATTTGCATCTGTAAGTCAGCATGTTTTGCTAATTTGCATCTGTAAGTCAGCATATTTTGATAATTTGCATCTGTAAATCAGCATATTTTGCTAATTTGCATCTGTAAGTCAGCATGTTTTGATAATTTGCATCTGTAAGTTAGCATGTTTTGCTAATTTGTATCTGTAAATCAGCATGTTTTGCTAATTTGCATCTGTAAGTCAGCATGTTTTGCTAATTTGCATCTGTAAGTCAGCATATTTTGCTAATTTGCATCTGTAAGTCAGCATGTTTTGCTAATTTGCATCTGTAAGTCAGCATGTTTTGCTAATTTGCATCTGTAAATCAGCATATTTTGCTAATTTGCATCTGTAAGTCAGCATGTTTTGATAATTTGCATCTGTAAGTCAGCATGTTTTGATAATTTGTATCTGTTAGCATATTTTGCTAATTTGTATCTGTAAGTCAGCATGTTTTGCTAATTTGCATCTGTAAGTCAGCATGTTTTGCTAATTTGCATCTGTAAGTCAGCATATTTTGATAATTTGCATCTGTAAATCAGCATATTTTGCTAATTTGCATCTGTAAGTCAGCATGTTTTGATAATTTGCATCTGTAAGTTAGAATGTTTTGCTAATTTGTATCTGTAAGTCAGCATGTTTTGCTAATTTGCATCTGTAAGTCAGCATGTTTTGCTAATTTGCATCTGTAAGTCAGCATATTTTGCTAATTTGCATCTGTAAGTCAGCATGTTTTGCTAATTTGCATCTGTAAGTCAGCATGTTTTGCTAATTTGCATCTGTAAGTCAGCATATTTTGCTAATTTGCATCTGTAAGTCAGCATGTTTTGATAATTTGCATCTGTAAGTTAGCATGTTTTGAGTGAAGGCATACTGGATTCTTTTGATTTTAATGACCATGTCCACAGTCCTGTCCTGTCATAGATAAAATGATATATATATGGAAATGTGACCCCTCTAAAATTCAGTCGCTGAGTCTGATGAGTGAGATGTATGCTGTGACATGGATTCCCTTGTGTTTATCAGTCTAACTCAACCAACTGCTACCCCGTATGACTCCGTTCTGGGATAAACCCCTGGCCATGCGTATATTGGTGAAAACAAGGATGAGCAAGTCTTTTAATATCAGACCCAGACCATGGCATCTGAAATCAGTAGTAGTACCATAATGTATACCAAAGTAAATGACAGCTTTCTTCTTCGTGGCCCATGATAAACTTTTTGCCTCTTTCATAATTCATATCTAAATAATGGAAACACAGTCGGGTATTGGGTCCTTTTTATAAATACTGTGAAGCATCTGTACAATATATCTGCCATTTCTGTGGGGGTTAAAGCATCTGGATTCCAAGCACATTACTAAAAGAAGAAGAAAAAAAAAAAAAAAACTTCCCACTCTCCAAGAAAATTCATTTGGCTACTTGACCAATGTTTCTGTGAACAGCTGAAGTGACTGAAGTACATTCCCAGGGATGGGTAATCCCCGCTCCAATTTAAATATTGCCATGTTCTTAGGATAACACCACTTAAAATGATTTATTGATGTTATGGTTCTGCTTTATAAGCTTGAACTCAAAATTACAGTAGATTATTGAAAATGAAGAGACATTAAACAAAGAATGTGGTTTGACTCATTCTTATATTCATTTTAATGCTTGAAAGAAAATACTTTCACAATTGTGCTTTAGATATTTCAAACAATGAACTAAAACTGAATATAGCAGTGCAAACTATTTTCCTTCAAGGCCATTTTTGTATATAGTGTTCATGTTACAGTATTTTATTTCTCAGACTTGGTGTGTGCCACTGTAGCACGTAATGAATCACTGCAACCCTTCTGTGGTACATTTAATATTTATTCAAACATATGCATTTGCAATACTTGCTCATACCGAGTTGACCCTGCCAGTATATACTATTTATATGTTATTAATTGTGCTTTTTACTTCTACTTTTACTTGATTATAAATTAAAGTATTTCAGTCTGCAGGAGTGTAAATATGTCTGCAGTTTTAATGTGAGTACATTTGTATTCTCTTTAATGTCTTGTGCTTATTCTGTCCATCTATTGCTCAGACTAAATGGATCCAGAAAAATGTACTGCTGCTCATCAGCTTTTCTTTTGGTACACTTTTACACTAGTTTCCAGGTGCCATTTATTTGCCCATCCCCCAAGCTGTAGAAGGTCTTTCTCAAGATTGTCTTCATGTGTTACCTCTGTGTCAACAGACAACATTAGTGTTGCTATCCCCGTAACACTGCAATATATCCTGCACAAATATGTTCAATAGGATATGTCACAACATTGAAACTTGTTGCACTCCACTGGATATAGACTTCTTTCCATATCTTACCTTCCTGACGGGGATTATTTTAGATTCATATTCATCACATGCACAAACACATGTACACACACACACAAACACACACACACACACACACACACACACACACACACACACACACACACACACACACACACACACATACGCACACATATACATACACACACTACTTTTTTTCTGACCACATAAACCTGCTGTGAGATAAACTGTCAAAAGCCTTGCTGAAGTTCAGAAACTCCAGTATTGTCCACACGTTGTGGTCTACATATAAGAAAAGATCAGATTTAACTGATAAATAGTTGCATCAAGTCAGGTTTTCATCATCTGCAGAACAATTAACACCCTGAATTTCGATAGCTTTCTTGACAGAATCTTTCTATAATTTTTCTTGAGATGGAAGTAAGTATAATGGGCCTTCAGTTAGCTGACATATTCTTACACAATCCCTTTTATATATCTATAGGTGCGTAAGTTCACAGGGTTCAGTGCTAAGTCAGTCCTCTTCAACAGATCTGCATCAGGTGTCATACAGAGAGTACTGGGGAGGCTCCCCCTGCATGTTAACGATACCACAGTCAGTGTAGTAGTAGTAAATCAGGTGTCATACTTAGAGTACTGGGGAGGCTCACCCTGCATGTTGACGACACCACAGTGAGTATAGTAGTAGCAAATAAGGTGTCATACTGAGAGTACTGGGGAGGCTCCCCCTGCATGTTGACGACACCACAGTCAGTGTAGTAGTAGTAAATCAGGTGTCATACTGAGAATACTGGGGAGGCCCACCCTGCATGTTGATGACACCACAGTCAGTGTAGTAGTAGTAAATCAGGTGTCATATTGAGAGTACTGGGGAGGCTCACCCTGCATGTTGACGACACCACAGTCAGTGTAGTAGTAGTAAATCGGGTGTCATACTGAGAGTACTGGGGAGGCTTACCCTGCATGTTGATGACACCACAGTCAGTGAAGTAGTAGTAAATCAGGTGTCATACTGAGAGTACTAGGGAGGCCCCCCCTGCATGTTGACGATACCACAGACAGTGTAGTAGTAGTAAATCAGGTGTCATACTTAGAGTACTGGGGAGGCTCACCCTGCATGTTGACGACACCACAGTCAGTGTAGTAGTAGTAAATCAGGTGTCATACTGAGAGTACTGGGGAGGCTCACCCTGCATGTTGACGACACCACAGTCAGTCTAGTCATAGAAAAAGGTGTAGGGGCCTAGACCCAAACTTTATGATACTCAGCGTTTCCTCCTTTTCAGAAAGATGACACAGAATTCTGAAAAAAAAAATGAAATGTTTGCACTTTGGTTGAGAGAACCTGAGGAAATCATGTATTCAGTCATTGGAACAAAAAGACAGGAGAGCTGCAGGGCATACTCATATGAAGAGTACACAGTTTATCTGTCTTGAGTTTAATAGCATAGAGGGCCAAGTTTGGGTATGGGATGGACACTGTAAAAACATTTGTGGGACTGCACATTTCAAAATTTGTTAGCATGCAACCATCATTCCCAACCCAAATCAGGTTAGATGGTCTACAGGAAATAAGACTCCCAGCCTTATTTTAAAGGCTGTAATTCAGAAAATATGCTATCTGTGAAAAGTAGCATCTGACAAGAAGACATGGTACACCTTCTTTCCTATGGAATGTCAAAATGATGAATGTGATGGATCAGGACAATGCATTTACTTAGACTGCATGTGGCAGAAATCCAAATGTGTTATCTGTGTACCTAACATCTCACCAGACATAGTCTCTCAGCAAAACTAGTGCTCTGTCTAGCCATTTCATATCCGATCAGTTTTATAAGACAGAACAGTGGTTGGGCACTGTCTGCTAAGATGGCAAAGATGATACAATGTTGCATCAATGTAACAACTCACAGATTTCGATGAATTGTTGTATACCAGCTCCATTAAAGACATTTAACTAGATATAGCCTTTCAATATCTATGAAAAACAATGGTGATTCTATGCTGAGACTATTTAGAAATATTAAGCAGTATAGCTGTATGAATCATGGTCACAGCTCACAAACTGAACAGCAGCTTTTTAAATGACTGACTAATTTTATAATTATTATTAAATAATTATCACTTTTAGAATAATTCATCTCCTACAGAAAAACATTTTTCTTCTTAGTTTTTTCCATAACACATAACTTATTTGTCAAAACTTATAGAAACAATACAGACAGTGCAATCCCCATGCATGGTGCACATCTCTCCATCAGTAACCAGGTAAGAATATAATTAATTCCTTCACTCCCCATTAATTTTTACTCCTCTCCTACTTTAAAATAGCACTATGGACTAGTGCTGGTGACTATAATTTATAACCTTTTCACTAATATGTACAAAGTAAGAAGACTCACACTGTATGGACCTATACATCACTAAAACTAAAAGAACAATTTAAAGTTTGCTGGTCAAGATTTCTACCTCTTCACCATTTTGTGTTTGCTTTTTTTGCATTGCCCCTTTTGTTTACTACCTCCTTTCTACCTAGCTCCACGAAGTTTACTTAACCCTCTTGTCTCTCTACAAGAAGCCATTTAGGTCAGTTGTGCCTTATAAAGCTGTTTTTTATCTTGAGTTATTACACTCACACTCCCTGAGACCCTCCATTATTAACTTTACTCCCACCCCACTTCAGGTTTACTCTTAGTTCTTCACTTCTTTGTAATAACTGTTTTTGCTACCAGTAGACCAATAGACTAATGGATGGCACAGTGGTGCAGCGGTAACATTGTCATCTCACAGTAAGAGGTTCTTTGGTTCGATTCTCTGCTGGAGTGCCTTCTGTGCAGAGTCTGCATGTCCTCCCTGTGTTTGTGTGGGCTTCCTCTGGGTACTTTGGTTTCCTCCCCACGTTACAAAGACATGCATCAGGAGCATTTCTCCCTGGGTTTCCACTGAAAATTGGCTTTGTTCCAAGTCGGACATTTCCAGTTAACAAATGTTAAATAAAATAAATAAATAGAACTAAAGAGATGAAAGCCTAGATATATTCTAGTTGTTCAATATCAATCCAGATTAATAACATACCTGCTGTAGTCAACTCAAATTATTGGCCTATAATGCCCTAAATTAGATTTTGAACACCTAACTTGAAATATTTCAATTACCCACATCCCTCCAAAAATATGTTACCAAGTCCGCCTTTCTCCTATGTCACATCTCCAACACTTTTATTTAGCTGGTGGAAACATCTTTTGCATTTTTCTAGGGTGTAAAATACTTATGGAGACATTTTCACCCAAATATAATAAATGCTGCAGCTTCTGTGGCCAGTTTGGGGAATAAACATATTTGCCTCTATCATCCTTGTTTATATTCCTTATATAGCATATTGACCCACTTTTGTTTGCAGTCCGATGCTGATTTCTCCATTAAGTCCTTCAGACTCAGATATGCATGTGATGATAATTTTTCTCTCTTATCCTGCTCTGAGTTACAATTAAGTATTATATCAATTTAAGTAGTATGTCACCTTTGTTTTCTGAGTTTTGCCACTTCGATTCAGCTACTACTAAACCTCTATATAGAAACTGGTCCCTTGGATTAAAATTAAAGAATTTTCTTGCCCCTCTTTCCACCCATCTTGTTTTTTGAACAGTACCCAGTACCTCTGTTCATTGTTCATTTCGACAGTTTATCAATGTCCTCCACTCTTTCCTGTCTCAAAACAGCCAGCTCGCTTCCTCTGAGAAGTAACTGTCTCCAACAGTCAGACACTTGTCTCCTTTTGATTGTTTGTATCACCACTCTCCAAATATCCTCTTGTACTTCTTATCTTCCTCCCCTTCAATTAACTTTTATAATTTATCAGGATCTCTTTCTAATGTTATTCCTAGTTTATTCAGTAACATTATTTTCCATTTCACTTCATAGAAATTATTTTGCAAGAGATAAATGATTCTCATTTGTGTAGCCTGGTAATATTTATTCAAATATGCTAGCACCATGACTGTTTGATCTACCAGGAGCTGTAGGTAATCCTGTCATACCCAGCTTTTTGGTTTTGTTTTTTTTTTGTTTGTTTTCTCAAAGAAACTGCTTTAGTCAGATTAAGCCAGATTTCTCCACCAGGGTCAAAAAGTATAAATGGCCCACATATAAAATTAATCAAACCACAAACATTTTAACTGCCTGTGTCTTGTTGTCCAGATCCATGTCTTCTTATTGTCTAATCATGTTTATAATGTCTTGTCTTGTTTCTGCCCACATTTCATTAGTTGTCTGTTGGGAATCTCCTGTTAAACAGATCCCTAAGTTTCTGATCTTAGTTAACCGCCATAAGAAAGGGTAAGTTTGAACTAAAGCATAACAGGGCACATAGTTCACAGTCATACCCTTTGTTTTAACTGCAATTATTTTATAATCAATTAGTCTTCTGTATTTAGCCAACATCTAAGAGATCTCTCTGTCTCTCTCCAGTTGAGTCACATACAGGATCACATTATCGGCAAAAAAGCAATACCTTCTCATTGAAATCATGCCACTGATACCCTTTCAGACTTGATTGTCAAATCTCTTTGGTGAAAGGTTCCAAATGTATTGCAAACAAAATTAGGAATAATGAGCACCCCTGGCTTATTTCTCTAGATCATTTAATTTCACCTGCTAGAACCCCCCCTCCATATTTAATTTTTTTCAGTTTCATTGTTATATAGATTCATAATTAACTGTGCAGAAAGTGAAAGGCTTTCCATTGTTTTTTCCTCCAAAACCTGCCCCAACTCACCCTGTCAAAACCCTTCTCCACATCAAAATCCAGAAGTATCAACTAGTTACTTATTTCTGCATCCTTTGCATCAATAATGTCTTTGCAATATTGCAAAACATTTGTCTGCCCTCTTAAACCCACATTTATCTTGATTTATTATTCTGCACACTACCTTAGCTGTGTTCCTAGCCAATATAGTAATAAAAACCATACAATCATGGTTTAGGATTTGAAATTGGTCTGTATAATCTCAGTCTGATGTTTTTCCCTTCCTTTGGGAATAATCACAATGATAGCCTTTTTCCAAGTTCTGGATGCCCTCTGTCTTTGTATAATGTGGTTAAAAATCTGTTTCCAAGCCTTAATGATCTCCTTTTTTATTTTCCAAGCTTGCACTGGCAGCCCTTCCAGCCCTGATGTTTCCCCCTTTTTAAGATGCCTAACTGCCAGTGTTATTTCCTTTTCCAATATATTATTTATTAAGGTGTGGCCTCCTTTTCTGTTAACTACAGTACCTTTAGCTTCCTCATGTATCTTTTGACCTCTTTTCCTTTTTACTTCCACCTTGTCTTATCTTGTATACGATTCCTTATAGTATCCAATTAATATTTCTTCTATTTTCTTCATATCCAGTTAAGTTCTCCCTGTGTTTGGGTCTCTTAGATTTGTTATAGTTGTGCTACCTCTTTTTTGTCTAAGCCTGAGTGCTAACATTTTCACATTTTTAAGATTGTTATGAAAGTATCTCAGTCTTAATGCTACTGGCCTACTTTCATTCACACTGTATAAGCATTTTTACATTTGATGTTTGCCATGCTGCAGTTGATCATTTATCTGTTCCTGATCTGTCTCCCTCTCCCTTTCTTCATATTCATCCTCCTAAACTTCTCCCTCATTCCTCTGCATATATCCTAAGATTTCTGTGTAATGCACAGTTGTAATCTTTCCTTACATCTATCACACCTGTCTTGGACTTCTTCTTTTTCATTAAACCTTCTCAGACTTTCAACTATTTCTTCAGACAGTTATTTTTAAAGTCTTGTTTTCACTAAAATAGGTGGGAACTGCTAGTGCCCCCCCATCTCCCCCTCTCTCTCACACACTATAAAGTCCATATTTTTACTTGCCAATCTAACTCCCACTGGTGCATGATCTAAAAGCTGTATCAGGTATGCTATGAGTAGCCTATTTGCTAGTACTCCTTTTTTATATAACATCAGTCTAATCTAGCCTACATACTAAATATTCCTCAATAAAATGTATATTTCACCTGCCTTTTGATGTTTTTGCTGCATTCACCAACCCAAATATTTATAGGTGTTTCCTTAAGAATCTTGCTTCATCTTGCAAACACATGTGCCTTGGTCCTCCTGCTACAAACACTATTTCTATAACAAGAGTCAACTCCGCTGCCAAAATCAGTAGCCCTTGCTGAAAGGCCAACATTTTGTCAATTCCTGTGTTCCTGTGTTTTAGTCCTTGGGGTAAATTCATAGACAGAAAAGTAATCTTTATTGCCATCCATATTTCTTTAACCTCTACGTATCTACAGTGAGCTATATTTCAACCAATCTGGAACCATTAATACAAAGATTTATCATTATCATTGAACAAATTGGCATAAGGACTTCACTGCCACAGTTCTGACTAAAACAGGCATTTGTCAATACTCAGTTACAGGGTAATGTCTGTAATGAGATTTGCAGGGTAGAGCTACTTCAGGGGGCATGTAGATTTGATTTCTGTCTTCTTGAGTGTCAGACACAGCTATTTTTAGCTATTGTTCTTGTATTTACTATGAGCATTTCCAGAGTCACTCATATGAATTAAAAACTTAAATCTAAAGTGATACTGTGTAAAGTTCTGTACTATTTATGTATAGTACATCCACTTTTTAATAAATAAAGGTTTGTTTATTCAGAGGTTTAGATAGTCCAGGATTACTAAATTCATGCCATTCATGTATTTGTGTCTTTTGGCTTTAACTCCGGTCAGCTAATGATTGGCAGTAGAGTTTTACATGCTGGCTTGCTGGGCCTAACACACAACCTTCAACGAAGGAATGCCCGTTCACGCATGTCGCCACACAGAAGATGCTCTGAGGATCGAACAGGCAATGTCTAACTGTGAGGCGACAACGGTACAACAGCACCACCACCGCAGTCATGCTATCCATGTATAATTTAAAAAAATCATTTTTCTGTTTTGTCTTCTTTTATGGCTTAATGAAAATGAAAATCAGTTATTGAAAATGCAGTATTTAAAATGTTCCATCATGCTTGCATAAACCTTCACTGAGTACATGCTCATGATACCATGTTACAGCACGGTGTAAACTGTCGCCTAAATGTGCAGGTTCACCTGGCAATATTAAAGCTGACTCTAGGTGATTTTCACTACTTGATGTGACACCCCAACCCTATGAAAAAATGGGAGAAAGGGGGTTGATACCAACATCATTTAGGTTTTGTAGCATCCTAATTGTCTCTGGTTCAGTTGTACAATTATGAGTAGGAACGTTTTTTCCTTTTCTTTCTTTTTTTTTTTAATGAACACCGCCCCTTCACAATGCACCTGTTATTTGAGATAGCACCTAAATAACCTTTTATGACACTTATTGTGAATGCTATCGCCCAACTCCAAACTGCATTTCTTTGCTTGTCTCTTATGGTTAGCATAGGCTTTTATCTTGCTTTTTTGCTGGTTATCCATTATTCGCATTAGGATTATGTTGGTTTATGTCACTGATGGAATCTTTTTCTCATACATGTGCTTAAACATCAAGCTGGTAGAAGCTGTAAGGTCAGAATTGTAGCAAGCTAGGTTGGTGTTCATGGCAGCACACCTGTTTTGACACCTGTCCACTGGGTATAGGTGATTATCATAATGTAATAACACCTTGCAAACTCTCATTATTTTTCTTTAAGGTAGAAATAAGTCGTGGCCTTGCTATTTGTGGTATATTTAAACTAAAAGAGACATTTGGTAGTTTACAAACTGCCATTTAAAGATTGTAACTGTAAACTGTTAAATGTTCTTTTAAGCTGCATACACTAATTTGTGCATCTATAAGTTGGTGCCCAAGACATCTGTACCATCCGCCTTGCCCCATGCTATGGCTCTGAGTCAGATATACTATAGCACTTCTGTTTTCCCTTAGTCTTGTGCAAAATTTGTTTCTATAATACACTTGTATTGTCAGCTTTTCCAGTATTAGACATATGCCTTTCTGTTATTTCATTTGCCTGATCCCATAGAGGCATAGTATTTCTGCACCTTTTCTCAGATTTGCACAGAATTATTTAGATTAGAAACTATTAAATGACAGAATACTTTCTGGTCTGAAAACTTTCCTTTTTTTTTGTGTGTGTTCCAAACGCTGACAACAACTTGTAAATAACCAAAACAACTGTGATGCTAATAAACTAGCAGAGTCTTACTATAAACCTTGCATATTTTGTCATTTAGCACAAGCATATTCTAGTCCAATAACAGCTCCATAAAACTCCATCCTGATTTCAACACTCTACCTGTAGGGCACAAATGTTTGGGCAGCATTAATCATCCATACTACAGAGACCTTTCAGCATCTGACAAGGGAGATATAAAGAATGTCATGGCCTCACAAATCCTATACCAGTTTATTGACATGATGTTACAGCACACTGAGGAGATATTTGGCTTCTGTGGAGAGCAGAGAATGAGAACCACCACTATCTGGAATTCTACAACAATATCCCACTTTCATGAGCTCCTGCATGTTATTGATTACACTAATATTGTTGTCAAGGCCTCATTTATTCCACATGGCATCCAGTATGTATATCAATTGGAAGAGCTGCCAGATGATGTGCTGTGCACAGTGTATTATTTACAGTGTATCTATGTATCATCCAGGCAATTCCCATGATTCCCTCATCAAGCAAATGTGTGACCTATACTAGCATTTTGTGAAGGTTGACATTACACAGGGTTGTCTAGTTGGTGGATACATACTGTATATTGTCACCCATGGAGCCTATGATAGTCTAGTCCATGAATGTGGGTAGCTGGTCACTCATAATACTGTCCACAAATGTGTGCATCAGATTCTGTAGGATACACCTTGTAACTTTTGTTGATGACCCCCATCTGTCAACCTTAATCCATGGCAGATATGGCATATAATATTGCACTTTTGTAGACATATAAATCTGTCAGATGTGTATTTGGACTACTGAAGCCCTGCTTCTGCTGTTTGGATGCACTTAGTTTACATTTGGTAGCACACTGCAGTACACTCTGGATGCTCACAGCAAGCTATTTTGGGTTTTCTCCATGATCCATAATGTGCTGCTAGATGTACAGATATGGTAAGGCAAAGGGGGTATGCAGTCACCCACCCTAGATGCAAGGTGTCAGTGGGTGCACCTGCGATTGGCAGATGCTGATCTGATGTTAGCACAGACCGACATTCATCTCTGAATGCTGCTATCCTGCTTCTGAAGTCTTGGTTTGATCACTTCAACTCTCTGTGTCTCCATGTGTGGTATTCAGACTGTAGAAAAGCCATTTGTTACATTTGTAGCACATGTTTTGATACAGTGTGTGAGCATAAAGGTGCTTTCTTCATCCTCAACTCTGAGAGAATGAGCTTTGTTTTGTGAAAGTTGAGGGACACCAGACTCAGGGATGTTACCAGACACCAGAATAGTTATCCACACCTGTGGGTGATATGAAAAGAGTCACATCATGGGGACACTGTAGCACTGCCTGACATACCTGTGGCAGCAGCATCAGAAGAACTGGATAAGGAGTCATCAGAAGAACTGGCTGTGGTGAGACCCCCTACAAGGCAGATGCAGGATTAATACAGTGTGGCACTGGTAATAGGTGATGTCTGGTCCATAAATATGGGCCACGACAATACAAATACAGAAGAAACCTGATGCACACAATAAAACTCCCAGACTATGCATTGTAGAGGACTAAGTGACCACACTGTACATCAGACATTATCTGGGGAAGGGCAGGGCATGGTCATCATCATTTACACAGGTGAGGACAGGCACAGTGACAGGGGACAACACATGGGGGATCACAGGTGTTTAATGCAGTAGCCATATACATGGATAAGGAGTGCAGGACAAGATTACATCCTCCAGTAGATGGGTGGAGCTTCTATGGGTAGATCACTGGATGAGTGTACTCTGTGGCAACAGTCTCAGGATTAGAGACACCCTCTACAAGGGATCAAATACCACATTAGATTCCTATATGATAACCTTGTCTTGGCCCCCACTGTGATACTCCAGTAGAAGGTTGGCATGCACAGCCCCAAGAATGGGCAGGGGTAGTTGTTGCTTGCAGTAGTACTATAGCAGAGCCTGACATATCTCTTAACTGTCCAGATTTTTGCAAAATGTCCAGATTTTAACCTCAGATATTTGGTCTGTTCCTCATAAAACTTCTGATTTTCTTGCAAATCTTTGAGGATTGAAGTCACTAAATGATGACAGACATTTGAGTTTCAGACTCCATATCCTTCATAAAGGCATGCTAGCAGACCATCTTTTGTGCTAGGAATTTTATTAAGTTTGTAAGAATATATTTAAAATTTGTCCTATTTTTGGGCCTTTGTCCTCCCAATTATTTTTGGCTTAGCCCAGATTTCTTGTGCTAAGAGGTTGAGAGGTGTGGAGCCTGATGGTGTTGAATAGTGGGACCTCAACAGGCTTGTCTATTGGGGTGTGTCTGCACTGGAGCAGGAAGAGCATTGGCCAAAACCATGTGAGTGTCTGTGCCCAGGGATAGAGGCCACCATGGACAGTGTGGAGAGTGAAGATGACTTTGAAACTGTGTGCACTCTCTTTGTAAACCTGGTGTGTATATCCATCCTACACAGTGGCCTTTCTCCTGTGCTGAGTGCATATAACTCAGATTTGGTGTAGGTCTCTGATGCTTTCTGTGATGGTGACACCTGTACAGCAGATGTGGGGCTATCATTATTATTATCATTATCATTATTATTCTCCTTGACAGTTACCTCTGCTGTGAGTGATGTGTCTGCTCTAAACTGTTAACATTGCTGACAGGACCACCATGTCACCAGACTGTGCCATGTGCATTGTATCATCATCGTCATCATCAGCCACCAGTGTCCTGCTGACATCAGGAACATTCCAACCTGTTGTGCTGATCATGTGAATGCATATAGATAACATTTTTGTGGTAGTGATGGGACATATCTCTTACTTCCGCCACCATGTAACAAACAGACTGCTACACACCATTCATATACATAGCCTTTGGACAGACATGTACCTTGTGGTATAGGTTATCACTGGTGCATCCCTGATGTCTCTGGATGACATGAATGCATATGCATTTGTCTTGAGTAAATTATTCCTTGGTGCAAGTCAATCAATACAGAAGCAGAATGTATCACTACTCCCCTCTAGTGCACCTCCTACAGACACTCAGGCAGTCATCATCAGCACATCTTCCATGTCTAGAGCTCTGCCACCACATAAGAATATTCTGTCATTTTCTCCAGTGAGGGATACCATAATTCCTCCATTTCAGTGAGACAACTCTGTGTTGGAAGTCCACCCACACTGGACAGCCTGTCACTGGTGGTTTCTTATGCTTTGATCCTGGTCTGCAGTAACATAGCAATGATCCTGTGATGCACCTGTTGCATTGTTCTGTTACTCACCCACTGCAGAAATGTCCTGTACCAATCTGTCTCACACCAGTTCATAGAAGGTTTTGTCAGCTTTACCCTTCTCAACGATATCTATGCCATGTACATGTATGGCCTGTAGCAACATCTCCATTTCCTGTGTAGTGAACTTCTCCATCCATTCCCATTCCTTTGGTCACATACCAGGACACATACACCTGTGGATCTCACATGTGGAACAGTGTGTGTTTATTCCATGCCAATGAAAGTCACCTTTAGACTCTTCCCATCAACCTTACAGTGGCTGCAGCCTTGTGCACTGTTACAGTTTAACCATTCCATCTTTCTGGTGAAGCAGTGACCATGTTAGCCATGATTGTTGCTTTTCACACATATGCAGATACTCATAGCATACTCTGTTCTTGGTGTACTTGAGGCCCACCATCATGTTTAGCATGTCATGTTATCTGTAGCATATAGCATGGTTTGATATTACCTACATAACAAGACAATAACTGACTGTGACTGTGTGCTCCATAGTCTGTCAGGTTGAGTTCTCAGCAGGACAGATATCTCTTCTGCTTGTCCCCTGTGCTCTGTCAGACTGAATCTCTGCAACAGGACTACAACCTGTCCTTGCTGTCCCCTGAGCCATGTCAAGTTGATCCTCACCAGCTTGTCAGTCCCCTGTAATGCCCTGTGCAGTGTTACCCCACACATGCTATGTATATGAATGGTGTGTAGCAGTCTGTGTGTCACATGGTGGCGGGAGTAACAAATATGTCCCATCACTACCACAAGAATGTTATCTATATGCATTCACATGATCAAGCGCAACAGGTTGGAATGTTCCTGATGTCAGCAGGACACTGCTGGCTGCTGCTGCTGCTGATGATGATGGTGCAATGCTTTCATGCTCTCTTGTGCACTGACTGCAGTCCTGAGGCCTATTACCAGTTGCATTGTCTGCTGTCAGTTGCCTCCAAGGCAGTATATGCTGATATCATCTACATTATGATTCTCATGTTGCTTGTTATAACACTGTAGCCTGCAAAATGTTAATCTAAATTTTTTTCTCACTAAAATGGGGCTCATGACACAGTTTTTATGCTAATGTGGTAATCTAGTGCAGTCGTCTCTGAATTGCATCAGTAACATAATGCATTATGCCTCCTAATCTGTGCAAGCCTGAACTTGTTGGATCATGCAGTGGGAGAATATGCAGAGTAGATCCATCTGTGAAGTCTGGCTGTATTAATGTCACTTTGTGTTGCATTACTGACCATGTGAATCATGCTACTGTTTATGGGCATTATGCTACCCTGCTGCCCATCAATGCACACTGTATGATCTATACAATGTGTGGCTACAAGTCCCGACTACCCTTTTTCCTCTAGAGTTGTACTAATAAGTGGACATGGCCAAACCAGGATCAGACTCTGGCAGGATTCAGTCATGATGTAACAAAGACTACATAATCTTTTTACACCTTCTGCCTGAGATCATTGGGAGTGACTTTTGGGGGGCTATGAAGGCCTCCTTTATAAGTGGATGCCCAGTACCATCTTGTCAGCATTATGAGTGATGCCACTGGCTTCACTAGTCTGGTGAGCAGTGCTGGTATAAATATAGTAATCTGAAGAGGCACCATCCAAACCTTCTCTGTAAAAAGAGATTAGTGAGGAAGAAACAATTTTTTATTGTAAGCAGTCATTTTTTGCTGGAAGATAGGCCTAGCATCTGTAGCTGTAATTGTCTTCTGCTGTTATAGATATGCTGTGCTTATTATTGTTTGTAGTATGTTTTATAGCACCACAGGAGATTGAATACAATATGTTCACCTGTCAGAGCAGGCAAACCAGGAACTCCAGGCTGTGGGATAAGTGTAGTGTATTGCTGCCAGTAATATACCATTTTATAAACTGTTGAACATACAACTAAACAGTTGTATTTGTATCATTGTTTTTGATTTGTTTATTTCATATTTCCATTTCTTATTATTTTGCTTTATTTGTTTGTTTTTCTTCACTTGTTTTCCTTTTCTACAGGATCAGCTGTGCTACAGAAAGAAATGATGTGGTAGCCACCATGCTCTGTACTGGCCACCTCCCGACTTCTGAATCGCCAGCTGTTCCCATGCCTGCTTTTCAGCAGGGTGGTAATGGTCACACTGTGGAAGACTACATTGATGACTCACTGATGGCTTCTTCTGACAGTTCTCCAATAGAAGGCATAGACTCTTAATCTGAGAGTGGTGCAGAAGGGCCCTCTTGGCTCACTTAGAGTAAGGTGCTGGGCGTGGTAAGGGTCGAGGTGGATGAGTGGCTCAGTGTTCACTTTAACACTTTGGAGCATCTCCTTGTGCATCTGGTAGAGTCATGCAGCTGGCTGGTCATGATCATAGGGCTACCACAGGTAGACTTCACAGATAATGTCAGCCATAGAGGTGACTGACTTCTGGGCAGGTTTCCCTATGGGCCAGCTTGGCATGCCTTCTGTACCCCTCCATATCCCACATCATTGTGTTCCCAAACATTCCGTGTCACTTACCATCCTTCTTTGTACTGAAGGCCACCTAACCATCAGCCATCCACCCTTTGCCAGTCTGTGCATCTCTAGTGCTGGTCTCCCTTTTGTCACTATCTTCCCTATTGAACTATGTGCGAATTCAACCTTTGTTGATCTGTCCCTTCTTCCTTCACTATCCCCTTCTTCCTAATTATACCCTTTCCCTGCTGCCTTTATCCTCTATCTTCCTTCAAAAAATAAACACTAGGCACCTGTCCTAAAACAGTATACCCTTCCCCATCTTGTTATTGATTTCTGTATTATTGTGCCTGCTGTTGCCCATTTCTGACTGTCCTGTCTCCCTAGTTACTTCCAATTTATAACAGGAAATCAGCTGGCACTTTGCTGTGGTGTTCTTCTGTGTGATTCTTGCTGTGCCATGTAACAGCTATGGGATGCTTCCATGTGCATGTGAAAGTGCATTACATTTGTCACACTACAAATATGCTTCTGTCCCTGGTTCACCTGATTATTTTTAACAAGTAATTTCAGTTGCATTATAGTGTCATTTTAATGGATCTCTGCAGGTGAAATATAGCATCTGTCCTCAGAATTACCACTCAAGCATGCCTTGTCTCCATTGGACCACATTGCACTAATTTCATCACATTATTTACTGCTCTGTAGTCATAGCATGCATTTTTATATATACCACTCTCTAAGATAACCTGCTGACTTTCAAAAGATACGTTCTTGTTTCTGTTATTGCAATATATACATAAACACACACACACACACACACACACACACACACACACACACACACACACACACACACACACACACACACACACACACACACACATGTGCACGCGTGCTCATGGGCACACACACACACACACACACACACACACACACACACACACACACACACACACACACACACACACACACACACACACATATATGTATGTAATGTATGTATGTGTGTGAGTGTGTGTGTGTGTGTGTGTATATATATATATATATATATATATATATATATATATATATATATATAGATAGATATATATAGATATATATAGATATATATATATATATAAATGTGCATAAATCATTCAAAGGGGATCCAATGCCTGTCAGCTTGGGATGATATGCTCGACAAGCCACGATGCTTCGCTAAGGACGGCTTGCACCTGTCACCCTGGGCTGGATATTGGCAAAGGCTCTTGATACCCCCATAGTGCCTTTTTTAGGCAAGTCTCAAAAGACAAACCCACCCCCATAGGTATCACAAGGGATAAGAAACTAAGAGTAATGCTACTCAATGCCAGAAGTCTAAACTTCAAGATGCACGCACTCAAAACTCTCCTTAGCATGGAGAACATCGATATCTGTGCAGTAACAGAAACCTGGTTCAGGGCTCGAGAGCACCCCAGCACTACCAGGTTATACCTCATACCATGCTTTTCGGCCCCAAAACTTGGACCGAACCACAAAAGGAGGGGGAGTATCGATATTCATCAAAGATACCCACACCTCCAGGTTGGTGGCAAAGCACGAAGCATCAGAGACTATCCATGTGCAACTAACAGTGGGTAAAACTGCCTTCCAGTTTATAGCCTGCTACAGACCACCCTCCCAAACCCAGGAACCCCACTCGGCCTTCCTGAGAACACTGGAAAATATGAAGGTCTCTCCAAACACCATTATATTGGGCGACCTCAACTACCCAAACATAGACTGGGAGCATTACTCTAGTTCCAACACCCTAGCCCAAAGGTTCCTAGAATTTATAAACTCAAATGCTATGGAACAACTTGTTACCAGTCCCACAAGAGGGGAAAACATTCTGGACCTGATCATCACCAACATGGGGACTCTATGCTCCAGACCAGAAGTGTATCCCTCACTGGTAAGATCAGACCATAAACTAATCTCACTGGATATTCACATCCCGACCCCACCCCCTGCCCAGAAAACCACAGTGGAAAACTTCTTTAAAGCAAATTTCACACTCCTCAAAACCGAGGTGGAATCCTTCAAAGCCCCCGGGCCTGTGGAAAATATGGCCCAGACCGCAGAATCCTTTATAAACGCATTCTATGAACACCTTCAGGAATGCATGGATCATGTGATCCCAAATAAAACCAAGACCCAATCCTCCAAAGGCAGACATCCTGTCTGGTGGACCCCAGCCATAAACAAACTATACAATAGAAGGAGGAAGCTACTAAATGATAGAGCAAAATCCCAAAAAGGAAGGCATCACTGATCAGTATTAGCAAAAACTACGGGCACTCATAAAATTGTCTAAGGCCAGCTTCGAGAGAAAAATTGCACAGGACACTAAGGATAATCACAAGGCTTTCTTTAGTTATGTTAGGAACCTGGGTGGTAATTCCCAGATATGCTCAGAATTAGTCCAAAATGACAAAAAATACACTGAACCCACAGACATTGCCAACATCCTAGCTGACAGGTTCAGCGCAAACTTCTCCCCCCCTCCCCACTAAAAGGGCAAATATCTGTCCCAGCAGAGTGCTGCCCCCCTGACATCTCAGATGATCAGGTAAGAGCCGCCCTCTCCAAAGCAAAAAACACAGCATCAATGGGACCAGACGGTGTCCCGGGCTGCGCCCTACATGAACTCCAAGAAGAGCTAAACCCAAACATAAAACTACTGTTCAATCTCAGCCTTACTACAGGATATGTGCCCAAAGAGTGGCGTACAGCAACAGTGGTCCCTCTCCATAAAGGTGGTGCCTCAATGGATCCTGGAAACTATCGCCCCATAAGCCTGACTAGCTTGGTCTGCAAAGCTATAGAAAGGATCATCATGGACCTCATAAATAAAGATATTAGGGACCTACAGACACTGGATCCTACCCAGTTCGGCTTTGTTAAGGGCAGATCCTGCCTCTTAAACCTGGTTGATTTCTTTGAAACAGTCACCAAGGCGATTAAGGTGGTCCACACAGCCTACCTGGACCTCGCAAAAGCCTTCGATACAATACCCCACTCGGGCATTATAGATAAGCTCACCAGCTTAAATATAAACCCCTATGTCACTAGATGGATTGCAAACTGGCTCAAGGACAGAACCCACATGGTTAGAATTGCTGGAGCCATGTCAGACTCCAAACCAGTTACAAGTGGTGTCACACAAGGCTCGGTCCTGGGACCTCTCTTGTTCGGTATATATTTTTCGGAGGTACAGGCCAACACGGAAGGACTGTGGCTGACCAAGTTCGCAGATGACTGCAAACTGATAATCGACTCTCCAGCCGACACAAGCATCCTCCAAAAGGGCT
This sequence comes from Protopterus annectens, assembly GCF_019279795.1. Classification (NCBI taxonomy): domain Eukaryota; kingdom Metazoa; phylum Chordata; order Ceratodontiformes; family Protopteridae; genus Protopterus; species Protopterus annectens. Next base: position 119,782,081 of record NC_056751.1, on the reverse strand, counting down.
TCATAGAAACAAACAACTGGTGCCAGAGCCATGGCCTCAAGCTAAATGCCAAAAAGTGTATAGCCATCCCCTTTGGCAAAAACAAAGTGCCCACAAATTACCACATAGGTGGTAATCCATTAAGTACAGAAGAAGTAATTAGGGACCTGGGGACCCAAGCTGATAGCAATCTCTCATTTGACAACCACGTGGCCAAAGTGGTTAGAAAAACATTTTATATAGCCCACCTAATCATGAAGGGATTCACATCTAGATCAGGGGAGGTCATCGTGCCTCTTTACTCATCCCTCATCAGGCCCATAATTGAGTACAATGCCCCTTTTGGGATGTACCTTACCAGACACCTGCAGCAACTGGAAAGACCCCAAAAGTACCTCACCAAGAGGATCAAAGGGCTCAAACAGATGCCATATGCTGCCTGGTTAAAGAAACTCCAGCTCTACTCAGTGGCATACCGCCTGTTCAGAGGTGATCTGCGCCTGATGTATAAAGCCATGTCCAACCCGGAATTAATGGACATGCTGCACCTCAGAAAATCCAAATCCCATCGAGCTACGAGCTCAAGAGACTTGAACCTCAGCACTGAAATAAATAGGACATGCTGGAGGGACAGATTCATAACCCAGAGGCTCCCTTCACTCTGGAATAAAATCCCAGTCCAGGTTAGGCAGAGTCCCTCATTGACTCTCTTCAAGAGGAATCTTGATGAGTGGATGGGAGATCGTAGGTTTACCCGGGTATCACTTCTGTGTCACTGTTAGACAGAGGCACAGTATACTAACCTCGAAAAAGGGCATAGCAAAATAAATTTAAAATGGGTGGCGAAAGCCAAACACATTCTGGCTAGGCTTATAAATGCCCTAGGGCAGATAGCCTAGTATGAACCTATGAACCTATATATATATATATATATATATATATATATATATATATATATATATATATATATATATATATATATGGGTTCACTACATATGACCGAAAGTTCATATATTTGACTGAGACCAAATGACCGAAAGTTAATTTGACCAAAAACCCATATGACCGAAAACTCATTTGACCGAAAAACAGCACTGGCAGGTATATGCCCTGTTGGCCACTGTAGTGCGATCCTGGAGTTAGAATATAAAGTTAGGGGGGGTGTGGAGGACATAGCACCCCACATTTTGCAACCAGTTATTATTGATGTTATATGTTTTAATGTATTTTTAATGTATACACATGTATATAATAGTGCATAAACTGCAATTATGTGGGGGGGTTATGCCCCCCACACCCCCCATTGTGGGGGGCTGTGCCACCCACACCCCCCTAACTTTATATTCTAACTCTAGGGTCAAACTACAGTGGCGAACAGGGCATATACCTGCCAGTGCTGTTTTCTGGTCAATTGAGTTTTCGATCATATGGGTTTTCGGTCAAATTAACTTTCGGTCATTTGGTCTCAGTCAAATGGGCTCCGGTCATATGAACTTTCGGTCATACGTAGTGAACCCATATATATATATATATATATATATATATATATATATATATATATATATATGTAAATATATTTATGCACATTTATTAATTGCATTTGTTTACTAGGATAATACACTTGGCAAGAAATGCCCCTTTTCAGTGAAGATCTGGGGAGAAAAGCTCTAAGACGTAATTTAGATTATCTCAATTTAGCAGTTTTTTTACAAAACAGCAAAAGAGAAGATACTATTTAAAAGCAACATCGGTGAGGAAATTTAACTTGACAAACATATATAACATATATAATAACACCATTTCAGGTTTTATAAGTGAAAAAAGGAGCTTTAAATTTGGCAATCAGATATGAAAACAGAGTTTTTACCAGACATTTTCAGTGATGAGAAAAAAAAAATAATAATTGCACGTTAGATAGTTGCCCTGACTACAGTAAAATTTACATTCTTAATATAAAGCATAAGGATGACATGCAGACAACATGTATCATACTTACAGTTTTTAAAAAATCTTTTTGATTTTTTATGTCTGGGCCATTTTTGTCTGTTTTCTGTCAAAGCTCATTACACAAAACTGTTCCACTTTGTGTAACACTTGGTCCTCAGTTTCTTGTTCATTCTCTTCTGAAATCAGTGTTCTTGAGTCTGCATTGTCATCTGGAATATTGATATGATTCTCAGCTATCTTTTATTCCTTCTTGCTTTCTTTGATTTGCTATGAACGCCACGGAATGTAGCTCTTCTGTATTGTATTCATTGCATTGTATTTGACAATGAACTCACAGGACATCAACAGTAGTGCCAGTTTCTCTGTTATTAATGGTGGTTTTAATCATGCTTTTGAACTGTTACAAGTTTAAAAGCATTACTATTCAAATATAAGAGACTGTGCTCAGATGCCAACATGATTACCAGTGCTCTGTTTTCATTCAGTGAATAACTTTTATGTATTTCAGATAGAGATCGACTTTCGGACAATACAGTTCTGCCATTGTATCCCTATCTTTGGCTTAGTATGGCTCTTAAACTCATAGGATCTCCATCAGTCTAAACACTGGGTTTACATTCAGGGCCAAAATAACATATAACAATTTCCAAAATCATTTTTTTCTTCAAAAGCAGTTTTATGTTATTCAATCCGATTTATGGGAACACATATTTTCATTTATTTTTCTTTGGATTGTCACTGCTCTAGTGAAACAATTGATAAAATATGGACTGTAATCTGACATTACTATCAGTTATGTCATGCACTGCCTGACCTTATTTGGATTTTGAAACATGCCTTGTTTTAAAAGGGAAAACTACAAAATTCTCAACAATGATGTATCAAAGTTACATCTTAAAAGTCCGTTCACTGTCTCTTAACCTTAAAAGTAGCATTTTTAACATTCAGCATGTCACTCATCTCTTTCACTATCCAGGATTATGTCATCACTTTAATTCCTTAGAGCCTATATTCCTTGTAACACCAGCTATATGGCATTTTTGAAAATAGCTGCAAATAAAGTCACAAAAAAAAAAAAAAGAAAGGAAAACTTGTTTACATTTTCTACTAGAAACAAGCTTTTTCCCCTTTCCCATGCAATCATCCAACAGCTCATCTTGGTACCCTCATTCTACATTGGGTCTACCTACTCCTCCTAATCTCCCCCTTTATGTCCCAAAACTAGTCCTCTCTATGGACCATGACTCCCCACAAGGAAAACCTAGATGGATGTCTGTCCCCCGGATGGATATACCCAATCCTGAATGCCAGGTGTCTCAGATGCCTGAGCTGCCAACTGAACCTGAATTACCTGGGTCATAGTTAGGGCTTTAACCCTATATGCTATAACATTGGCTAAGTATGTTAAGAATATTTAAATGCTCTTTTTTTCCCTAGATGTTGCTTTTTGAGTATAGACATGGACATGTACTAAGGTGCATTGTATAAGAGCCATGTTTTAGGATGCCTGCTACAATTAGGTGAGCACTTCTTCCTGGAAATAAAAATCATACACTTTAAAAATGCACTGGTCAGGACAGGACTGGCCACCTCATTATATGGAGGGATGTGAGGTTTTGCAACAGTTCAGGTGAGTGGTGGACATTCTGTTGAATGACTCAGTGCAGACTCTCCCAACATTCAAGTTTTTCATACATTGAAGCAATTTAGGCCACTCCACTGACAGGGTACTGGCTAAGTCACATGTTGGAAAACAACTTGCTGATGTCAGTTTGGAGCATGGCAGTGGAAAAACGTCACAGACATGAAGGTTCAGGGCAAATGCTACTGCCCTAACCTGGGCCTGCATCAATGGTTAGCAAGGATTTTACACTGCTTCCATTACTGCAGCTGTTAATAGGTAGATTGGATCTTGAACAACTACATGCCAAAGAAATCAGTATTGTGATTCTTGGATCGTTTGAGAACCACATATTTCCAACTAAGTACACATTTCTGCTTACACTCACATATCTAGTGGCTTAGATTTGTTTCCCAGTGATCAGCTAGGGATGCATATTAAAGAGCTGCTCTGCTGTGATCTCAAGGGATCATTTCTTCGATATCATGGCATTCTGAGCCCCTTAATTTTTGTGGCTTGCTAAAACATAATAAAGGTATGAAACGAGCATTTAGGTCCATTCCATGATATCACACAGCACACTGTCCACCAAAACCACAACTATGACTTATTTATAGTGTTTTTTCCAAAAATGTTAAAATTTAATATTAATACTGAAAAGAAAATTAAATAGAAGTTGAAGTACTGCACTCCAGTTCCTTTGGTGTACGAGAACTCTTTTTCCCATGCATTTTTTTAGTGAACATGGTTATGTGAACTATGCAAATAGTGGTAATACATTTTTAGAAACACATAAAGTTAGCTTTTACGAGTATTTTGATTAATAATAAAACAGTTCAAAACATAAGAATGTCAGCAAAAAAGTACAGTTTTGGGGCTCTTAAAAGCATAGTAATTCTTTTGAGATTGCGAAACCATACATATTTGAAATCAGTCCATCTATAATATTTGCCTTTTAATGAAAAAGTTCAGGATCATGTCAACACAAATATTTTTGAGGACAGAGATAGGAAAGGAAAGAAAGATTAAAGAAAGAAAAATATGAACATTACAAAGTCAAAAATGTATGGATATGAATGTTACAAAGTCAAAAATGTATGTGTGTGTGTGAGTGTGTGTGTGTGTGTGTGTGTGTGTGTGTGTGTGTATATATATATATATATATATATATATATATATATATATATATATATATATATATACACACACACACACACACACACACATACACACACGCATCTGCCCTGTGTTCCATGTTTTCTTGATGATTAGATCTGGTATATATAAGTTCAGAGTATGGGGTTATGGGATAATTGTTTCAATCTGTTCCACTGGAACACAGGTTTGCTTCCCGTTTTGATGAGCTTTGATTGACAGAATCATTTTCCAATGATCATTTCTTGATGTAAGAGTGTAATAAAACATCTCTCATCCTTTCCTTCTGTTGGCCTTGCTAACTGTGTATACACACACAAAGACACGCGCTCCCTTTTGTCTATCAGTCATTTCCATTTCCATGAAGTGACAAAGGGACAAACAGAATATTATTTATTTATTATCCTTTGTTGACTGGATTAGTCCCACTGTTTTCAGGGAGACCTGAGGTGGTATGGAGAAGGAAGTAACAAATCTGTTGAAGTGGTGCAGATAACAGAATCAGTGTCAGAAGGGCTTGCAGATTTCATGGAGTGAGATGGCAAATCATTGTTTCAGAAGTGCTGAAGATGGTAATGTGGAAAAAAAACAGGTGATTTAGCAGCAGAGTATGCAGCAGTCAAACGTACACAGCAGTGACAGAAAGTAAAAGAGGAAAGTAGCAACAAACTGAGAAGGTGTCTAGTTTTGTTGCAGCAGATAATGCCGTAACTAAAACATATGCAGCAGTGTCAGCAGGCAACAATAAACTAAGTAAAACTGTTTTAAACAGAAGACTAACTGAGAATAAGAACAAAAATGACACCGTAATACACAGACATTATGCATGGGACAATTTGGTAAATGTTCTGGGTTTTAAAGCTCAAGAAATTTGGTCTTTTACACATTTTGAGACAGAGACTTTTTGTGATTTAACATTTGAAAATGAATGACTGATGAAATTTCTGGAGCTGTGTAACAAAAAGACATTTATCAGTGGAGCAATTATTTGCTTTCTGGTACTAATTTGAGTTTAGAACTGAATTACTAGAAGAACACAATGTTAAGAATGCATGCAGGGTTTGTGTGAAACTGTTGACAATATTGTGAAAGTTAGAGAAACATGATATGGAGGGTGGTGGTTGGAAGCTGTTTTGATATGTGAAAAAACAAACATGGTGAAACACTTGCCAAGTGTTATTTTGTGGCTCTATATAGAGGGACACTACGATATGCTGGCCAGCCTTAATCATGATTCCTTTTTGGAGCCTTTTCTCATTTAATTAATGATTGTGGCAAGGTACAATGTAACTGCTATAGGGATAAATGATGGATTGTCAAGAGCAAACAGTAACTAATGAAAAAGAAGGAGAAAGGGAAGAAAACATACACGAGGACAAAAAGAGGGTGGGGAGCGGGAGAACTATCTGTAGAAGAAACCTTCTAAAGAAGAAAAAATATTGAGGGGGAAATTAGGAGAGAGAGAGAGAGAGTGCATGCAGAAAGAGAGGTCAGTAGAAGGATTGATACTATGGATTTTTCAAGATATAACAAGTAAGAAATCTAATTCTGAGGATCAATTGGATTATTGGCATATAAACCCAGGAAATATTCAGTTGGGGGAAAGAGTAAAATAAAGAAAATTAAAATTTCAAAATATTTCCCCTAAACTTAAAAAGAAGGAAAAACAACAATTTCAGAGTACTTTTGGTAAATGTAAATAGTATTATTAACATTAAGAAGAACAGGAATACTGGAATAGTATGCCAAATGTGATGTGGATGTATTCTGTTAGAGGATGTAAGATTCCTGACCAATGAAGAAAGATTGCAAACAGAAAAATTGTGGGATGGAAATACATTATGGGACATAGAAAATGAATGCTGTTCTGGAATGGTTGTATTGGCAGAAACAGTGGCAATACTAGATATAACACTGGTAAGGATGGGAAGGTTTATTGTTGTGCATGTGAGGTAGAAACAACATGTTTATAGATTGATAGCAGTGTTTGCATATATAGCTATCAAGGAAATACAGAATCTGTTAGTTTTATATATATATATATATATATATATATATATATATATATATATATATATAAACTAACAAGGAAAGATAATCTGTTTAATCAGATATTAGAATGTGGTGGTTTACATGAAATTTATAATTGCAGGGGACTTTAACCATGATGTAAGATGAAACTGTAAAAAAGGAAGGATGTATAAATACACAAAGTGATAAAATGTGATACATTAGCAAGGTGTAGCAAAGAACAAAAGTTAATGGGCTTATAGAAGTGGGGCACTTGGATCTAAAATTGATTATTTTGTATTATCAGAAGGCTTGGGGATAGCAGTTGGTGATACAGTTGTGATGGGTTTTTAGACCATTTAGCAATATGGATGGAGGTGATGGAAAAATGGAGTATATTAAAATAAGAAAGGGAACAAAAAATAAATGAGAAATTAGGGATGAAACTGGAGTGTGGGAAGTACTACAGTTATGAAAAGATCATATAACCATGAAGGACTTCTATAAAGACTATTCTTAATGGTACATTGAATTTTAAAAGAAGTATAAAACTTGTTTTTTTTTTCCCAAAGGCAGGATGATTTAAGAAAGGAAAAGCAAGTGAAGTATGGCAAATTATATAGAACTGCATTTGAGAGTTTAGAGAAAAATACAAGAGAGTATTATGATAAGGAATAAATCAGGAAAACATTAAGACATTACTGTTTAGGCAGACATATTTATTTACAAGGGAGAAGGGAGGAGCTGTCAGCATGTTTGGGTGAAATAGTAAAGGAGGATATCGGTATAATGCAGGAAATGAAAAATTTAAAAAGAGAGGTAAAAAGAACAAATTATTAGGATTGTAGTGCAGCATGAGGAAATATGTCTAAGAATAAAAAGAAGGAAAATAAGAAAGAATGGAGGGTAAAAACATTATCAGAATGTGTTAAGGAAAATTTGAAAAAGAAATGATTATTATCACTGTTATTACTGAATTGGATGACGTATTTAGGAAAGTAAATGTTGATTCAGTATCAGGCCTAGATGCTGTAGGATATGGAATGTATATGAAATTAATGGAATGACAAACAGAGTATTTTATAAATTTACTAAATGAATGGTTGAAGGAAGGATTGTTTATGAAGAGTTATATAGTGGGATATTATAATTTATAAGGAAAAATATAAGAAGAATGAAGTAAAAAATATTGGAGACTCATCACACTAAAGAACGCAGATTATAATTTTTTTTATGAGAATAAGTCTGAGGAGAATGGAAGGAACGATGAGGGATATTATAAAAGAATGTATACATGTTATATAAAGGGATGTCAAGAATTGTTATTGGTAGTGAGATAAATTGTGGGCGATAGTACAAGTAAAGGAGGGTGAAAATTATGGTAGATGATATTAGCAAAGCATTTGACATCGTTAGACATAATGCCTGTGGGATGTTATAGAGATGTATGAAATTGGTAATAGAAATAGGTGACTGTGCAAATCAAAATAATAGAATGAGAGTGTTAGTGAATGGGTGAGTGAGTAAAGATATATGCATGAAGTGCGGTATAAGACAAGGATACCCCATGAGCAGGATATTGTTTTCATTGGTAATGAATAGTATAGAGAGTGAAGTAGCTTATAAAATAAAAGATGCTAGCAATGTGATGCAGAAGGAGGTGGTGATTCCAGTAGTTTTGACATATGCAGACAATGTAAATGCTAAGAACAAAATATGGATGAGGGATGTATTTGTTTGCCTGAATGAATGCTTAAAGGAAATGGGAATGACATTGAATAAAGATCAAAGTAAGGGTTTGGGTAATGTGATGAAAGTTAGTATGTGTATTTTTCAATGACTGAAGTGCCTTTGCTAGGAATAAAATTTGAGATAAATTATGTAGTTATTATGCAATTTGAGTGTTTTGTAAAAGAAATTAAACAAATATATCTTCTGTGGAGTACTTATAGATTAACATTAGGGAAAAAAGTTTTATCTGGTGAATTCAGTAATAATGGGAAAATAGAGTGTATATCAAATGTTTATATGATTCCAGAAGAATATTAAAAGGATTTTGTGCAATTGATGTTTTCTTTCATATGGGGTTCAGGATAAAATACACTGAACAGAGGTGTGTTGTAAATGAATAAAGATTAAGAGGGATTGGGATTATTACATTCATTTTGTGTATTCTACTTTATTAAACTTGTTTAGACTATTGAAGTGGATTAAGGAAAAGAATGAGAATTTAATAGTGAGACTGTTTAAATATAAGTACAAAAAATTCTGTGAGATATGAAAATAAAAAAAGAAAATAATAAGTAAATTAAGAAATTAAAAAAAAATAATCATGAAAAAGTATTAACATGGAAAATAAAAATTGATAATATAGAGAAAGATATGGTGTGGTATAACAATGTGATGAAATAATATTATAATGTAAATCCATGGGAAAATTTACAAGAGAAGTGATTAAAGCCATTAAAGTAAGAAAAATGTGCTATACTGAGAGTGATAATAAATAAATCAATTACCAGTAAAGGGGAATATGCCATATAAAATGAAACTTGAAAAAGTGTGTTTATTTTCTGGGGAAGAAGAGAAAACTTAGCATTTTTATTTAAATGTAAAAGAGTGGTGAAACTCTGGAAAAAGTTGTGAGAAGAAAACATTTTTTTGAGAATATTAGTGACAAACATTATAGCTATGAATATGATTATGTATGCCTGAACTGCGGTGGTGGTGCTGCGGTAGCATTATCGCCTCATAGTAAGACGTTGCCCTGTTTGATTCTCAGCTAAAGCATCTTCTGTGTGGAGACATGCATGAATTGGCGTACCTTCGTTGAAGGCTGTGTGTCAGAGCTGGCAACATGGAATGTAAAAATCTACTGCCAATCATTAGCGGACCGGAGGTCCGCTGTGGCGACCCCTAACTGCGAAAAGCTGAAAGACACAACAATATGCCTATTGTAAGAATAATAAGAAAGAATATGTGAAAAAGGAAGATAAGAATTTATTTTATTTAATATGGGTTATTTTGGAATGAATGACTGAACGAAATTTTGTTTAATGGAAAAAGGATTTTGGCTGCTATATTGTGAATAATTAGATTATGGTTGTGGAGGAAGGAGTAGTGATCAATTATAGAAGAATAATAATGAGGAGGGTATATAGGAATATGTAAATATGTACTTATAAATATGTATATTTTATAAATATGTAAATAATGCTTTGTTTATGTTGTGTTAATAAAGGACCTCTACAATTTTCAATAGGTCCAGCAATAAAATCCATCTCAAATACCACCAACTCAAGCAGATGTTGCCTCAGTTTAACATCTCATCCGAAGGATGACACATACTCAGGAGTGCAGCACCACCTTATATTGCACTGCAGTGTCAGCGATCAGTTTACCTTGTATGGGAAAAGAACCCACAGACTTCTGCACCAAGGGGGAGTGTGCTACCTTTCGCACCACTGACACTGTCAGGTTTGTTCCCTGTTTAGTGAGATAAGAAGCTCCACGTCAAAGCTTCAAAGGCAACTTCTCAAAAAGTGAGATAATACAAAAAAAAAATTAAGTGACTGGCTTACTTTTTGATATAGTGTGTTTTCCAGTGACAGCTTAGTGTAGTCATCCCTAAGGATGTTGCACATTTGACCAAAAGCAAAACCTCATTCACAGTGACCTTCACTGGAAGCATATATTTATGTAAATTTCTATTATTGTGCAACTTTAACGTCTGCCAGCTGGCATGACACTGGTATTAAATCTATGTTCTCATCTTTGTTTTCTTGGCTAGTGGTCTAGAATAGCTTTAGAAATCAGGCTAAACACCATTCTGTTGTCACACACTTCACTTAAACCTATCCCAGTTAACTGTGGCATTATTAATCAAGTTCAAAACAATTTAGTAAGTTGAACAAAGAGAAATATATTAGTATGGGCAATCCCATGACTTAAGGCTTACTTTAGAGGAAGGTTTGTTTTCTATACTTTGCATTAACAACATTTGTGACAGGCCTAGATTTTCATGAGGCAATATCTGAGATTATTCCTGTGTGCCCTCAAAAGGACTATAAAAAGACAGCCCGTCATTTTCCTTGAAAGAGGCCTGTGCTTTTGATGAAGAATATGAGATAAACTGTAGCCCAAGCTGCTGTAGTGACTTACTTTGTGCACTTTATATTTAATAATACAGCCAGTGTTAACAAGATCTTTGAAAAATGCACACATGCAGCTCTTAATAGGTAGCTGGCTAGGTGATGGAGAGACACTGTATCAAGATATAGGATGCTGAAATTACAACTATATGATGAAGAACACCAAAACCCCCTGAGTGCAGTGGGTACAGTGAAAAAAATACAGAAATCTAAAAGTACAGGGAACAAGAAAGGAAACACTAACAAAACAGTCCAAATGTAGGAAGAAAAATGTTATTTGGGTGTATATGCAGAAAATGCATAATTAACCTCTGGCACATGACAGATGGCAAACATCAGGAAGACCATACCACACAGACATTCTAAATGGACATATTGTCAAGGCCACCACAATAATAGATTCTCACAGATAACACTTCCAAAAGCAGAAATAAGCACGTACAATGGATGTCAGAATTAAAGTATTCACAGTGTAAAACAGTCAAAAAACAATGAAGGAATAGGTGTAATGGAAAAGCATGTAGAGTGTATCAGAGCTAAATCCACCAACAGACAAACTTAACAGGTAGATGACAGGTAAGCTGAGCTTACTGGCAAAACAAGAGAAGGGCATGGAAGGTGGCTACAGTGAAAAACAAGGCATGCAATGTGGAAACTTAAGGCAGCATGTTGAAACAACACAGTGTCAGATGAGCAGATGGCAGAGATAGTTATGTACAGCACAGGTAGCAGATTAGCAGATCATGACAAAGCACATAATGACAGCAAGACGCATAATGACGACAAAGCACATAATGATGACAACGCACATAATGAGGAGGGGCATAGGTGGTAAATGAGGGCATGCATTTGTTTGTGTGTATAACTGTGTTTGTGTTTAATATCACATATATTGATCACATCTGTAGAAAATATATGAACACATGAAGTGTTAGAGAATGTACTGATTGTCACTTATATATATATTCACATATATTGTTGCATTTTTATTTTAATATTAATTCATTTATGCAGTTTATGCATATTGTATAATGTACTTTTAAGAAACAACAGACCATGAAATGATTATTTAATTAAATCTTATTAACCATAGGGTATAAAAAGGGATGAGAGCTAAAAATGCAGGTTCTGAAGAAGTCCAAATGTTTTGTTAAGACGAAAGCACTAAACCTGCTCTCATGTTTTACTCTGTTATTTTATTTTTTGGTGGTGTTAATAATAAAGTTCTGTTTTAATGGACTTTGGATCATTCATTGGTGGAGTTCCTTTCATCGTTGGTCGATTTATAACATATTTTGTTTGCACAGGAATGTAACAGCAGTTGGTGTCTTTTTTGTGGCTACTACACTGGACTTGATTTAAAATTCAGTCTTGGATTACAGTGAGTCTATTCAGAAGACAATTTCCATTTCATATGTACTGTTGAAGCAATTTGTTTGCTATTTGCTGCTCAATCACCATGAACTGTTTTTAGTTTTTTATTGGTTTATTTTTGTTTTCAAAAGGTTCTCCTTCTAGATTCACAGTTTTGTTAAATAAACAGAAAACGTTATCACTCCACCAACTGTCAGGTGGTCTGTAATGTACAAGGTATCATCCATAATGTGAATGCGGTTCATTCTGTCAGTTTTCACCACTCCCACATATAGCACACCTGTGACCTGTACCCAAGGTTTTCAAGGGGTGACTTCCCACAAGGACATCTAGTGGGGATTGCAGGATATGCACTGTAACTTTGGCACTTGACTCCTATGAGAAACCCACACAACCCCACTGAGCAAGGTTAGAACAATGCACACATACAGACTAGAAATACAGAGCATATATTTGGGCTACTCAAGTCATGGTTCTACTGTCTAGATACATCTGGAGGTGTCCTGCAATATGACCCCCCAACTCTTCCAAAATACTGAATGCCTGTACCATCTTACCTAACATTATACCCAGAAAGCAGTTGCAGCAGGGTACCCCATGATGTGGACTGCAGTTCCCAGCACCACAGGCAGGATCAGTAGACACAGATAGGGGATCAGAGGAGGAATCTGCAGCTGGGGATGATAGTGGCAGATGGAAGCATGCACAATATGCCATGGCACTGGCTAAGAGGCAGCAGAAAGTACATGCAGTTACCACTTAATAAAAAAATCAGCTAAACACATACAAATAGTAACATTAGTGCATGCAGAATTACCAGTCTTTGCTTACCCATGCAATGGTTGGCTAATGTGTGCATCAGACATAGGCAACCCGAATCTGTGATGTTCTCACAACAGTAACAAAGGTGAGTGATGAACCTGTGGTGAACAGACAATGCTTGTCTTTGTTTATATACTATATGACAGTAAAATCCAGCAATGAACATCTATACAGGAATGTCATAAGTGCTAGCTATAACTGATATATGCAACAAATACAGACCAAACCAACTATGAAGCTTTTAAATGGAACAAAAACAGTTTGCTTGCATATGTATATTTCTAACCTGTGCATTGCACATAAGCAGCCCCATGTCAAACAAACCTAGGGAAAGGAGGGTAATGTCACCATCATCTGCACTGGTAGACGAGCAAGCATAGCTATAGAACTGTATGACTACAAATGAAAAGAGACTTAGTTAAGACACAAATGACCAACTGCAATCCAACAGTAGAAAAAAGTAATTTCCCAAAAAATGTATGGCCTGCTCACTATTGTGCATCAGACATAAGTAGCCCAAGTCAGACACCTGAGCAGGGATCAGGGCAATCTCAGCATTATCTGCACAAGGGGCTGAGTAAACTGTAGTACATAAGTAATATTACATTACTACTAGTGTTACTACTAATGCTATTGCTAGTATTAATACTACTGCAACTAAATGACTACTACTACAACTAAGAACAACATTGAAGTTAAACAGACTCAACAAAACTGAATATTATTGTGTATACTAAAGAAAACATGCATTTGACTAAGCAAATATTAGTGTGTGCATTGGACATAGACAATCCTAAATTGTGGAATTGTGCAAAGGGCAAGGCACAGTCATCATCATTTGCACAGTGTGTATATGTGTGTGTCTAGGAGGGGTCTACAGGAGGGTGAGTCTGAGATAAAAGATGTGTGTGTGTGCATGTAAGAGATTAGGTCAGAGTAAGTATGCACTGTCAGGGCCTTTATCTCCAGGTGTGAAGAATATAATGATTATGTGAGATGTCATGGTCAAAGTAAGGTGTACTGTGTGTGTGTGTGTGTGTGTGTGTGTGTGTGTGTGTGTGTGTGTATGTGGGTCAGTAGAAACACAGCCGTAACATCTGTGCCAGCACTGGGTCTATGTTATAACAGCGAACTATCAAAATATCGAACACTGTTATATCGACCACAAAAGAATGAAGACAAAAAAGAGTGAACAGCCAGAAAAGCAAATTTTTTTCCAGGGAAAAAAATTGCCGTTCCCAAAAAATAAAACCACACTAAACACTATTTTAACCAGGTTCACCCCCCCCCCACACCCCCTACTTAAATATACCAACTCTGAGATTGCACTACAGTGCCGAAAACGGCAAAGTGACAGAAGTGGCCAAATTACTTCTTTCCCAGGGAAAGAATTTGCTTAAAAGCTGCTTCATCATTTTGCATTTTTGACATTTACATTTTGACTAAGACACATTCGACATAATGCGTCTTCGTTCTTCTGACAGGAACCCGCCAGCACTACACCCTGGCATCCTGGGCAAGTGTAAGATGTGCATGGTAGAAGAACCGGTTCATCATTGATTCTGCAGACTGAGTGAACTACCTCTGCCAGGAATTGCACTGTTAGCTCCATGACCCTGGCTAGAAGTCAGTGTGCTACCTAAACCTGGACAATGTTTACTGGATGAGCAGTCATCACCAGTATGTCCATGACCATGATCACATGGCTGGACACATCTGGAAGTGGACATGTACACCACTTATGGAGCAGTGGAAGTAGTACAACTGCAGGATTAGGAGCTGACATAGTAACAATCACATCGGCTATCATCTGATGATGTACTAGCTGCTCAGCCCTACAGACACTCACCCTCCCCAGCAGACATTCCATAACAGACACTGCATGGTCCAGTGTATCATTCACCCCATCCAAGGAGTTGCACAGATTGTTTATGAAATCTCGTATGTCAGAATACACAACATGCAGTACTCTGACTATCTCTTCTGAGGCCCTGGAGGCTTCTGCTTTGCCTCCATGATGGTCCCACATGTACAATGGAAGGCAGATACTGACACGTCAACATCAGGGGATGGTGGCAAGCATACCTTGACTGAGCACTTCTACCGATACTGGTGTTTGATACTTCACCCTTGCAAAGGCTAGGGGTAGATTCTGCCATTTGTGCAACTGGTGTAACCACACTGCTCTGATCAACAATTTTCCCATTAATACCGCTTTGATCAACAATGTTCCCACTGTCAGATGGCTCTGCATCAAGGGTATGCAAAGGCATAATGACTGAGATGAGACTCTGGGGAGGGTATGTGGGATTCACACACTCCATGTCAGACATACCATCTGCAATCCCAGACTGTGTCCATTCATCACCACCATCCTCATCAGAGGCTACCAATCCTGCAATATCAGGAAGGGGAAGCTCCCTGGTGTTGGTGCCAGCCTCACCTGTGATTATAAAAAAAAAACAAAAAAAACAAAAGAAAAAACAGAAAAATAGAAGAATTACAAAAAGATGATTACAATATGCTGTCTACACCTGAATAAAGCAACAACACATGCAAATGCAAATAAAATTTAGAGCAATATATATTTACACAGACATATATTTTTATATATATATATATATATATATATACACACACGCACACACAAACATATATATATATACATATATACACACACACTCAGACACACACACACACACACACACACACACACATATATATATATATATATATATATATATATATATATATATATATATATATATATATATATATATATGGTTCTACCTGACATAATTGACACGCCAGAAGACCGACAACGCAATCACCGAAACCACATAACCGACAGTGCAAAAACACGAAACCCCACATGCCCGACAACGAAATAACCGATGGTACACAAACACGAAACCTCATACACTGCACACACCACAATCACAACAATCAACAAACAAAACACATTCCCTGTCCAAAAACCACACACACAACACAAGCACACCAAAATCCCTACAAACCCACACTAAACCTCACATACACAACTATCTACAACCCTAACCCAAACCCTAACCCTAAGGTCCGTCACTATCGCATACTCAGCTAACCCGCCTAACCTAACTCACTTAACCGCCCTAACCCAAACACAATCACTACCGCACACTTACCTGACCGCTCCTAACCCTAACTCACTTAACCCACCTAACCCAAACACAATCACTACAGCACTTACCTGACCCGCTCCTAACCCTAACTCACTTAACCTGCCCCTAACCCAAACACAATCACTACCACACTTACCTGACCCGCTCCCTAACCCTAACTCACTTAACCCGCCCCTAACCCAAACACAATCACTACCACACACTTACCTGACCCGCGCACTGACCCTAACTCACTTAACCCACCCCTATCCCCACACACCGTCAATATCCACACTTACCTTACTCGCACCCAAACGTCCGTCACTACCGCATACTTACACAGCCTTTTCCCATGTCGGCATCCTCGGCGTCGGTGTTTTCATCCGTCGCGTCGGTCTTCTGACTTGTCGATCTTCTGGGCCTCGCGATTTGCTTGTCGGTCTTCTGGCGTTTCGACTAACTCAGGTAGACCCATATATATATATATATATATATATATATATATATATATATATATATATATATATATATATATATGTATATGACATCCCTGGTGAATTATGAGTTGAACTCTACTGGTTATCCTCCATGTCTGCCTCAGCATCCATAACAACACTGTAGAACTCTTTCTGAGCTATCTCAACCCCTTACAGTCTACAGGAAGTCCTCCATGTCAGTGAGTGGTAGTTTGGAATGAGGCCTACCCCAGTTGGCCTTTGCTCCCATGCCACAGTCTTGGCTCCGACATTAGCTTTATTAATCATATCACTGGACCTAAATCTGATGCTCTTGTAGCCACTGCCATGGCCACCCAGAGCATTCTTGTCATTGATCACCTGCTGCCAGGCAGTCAGGGAAGGGCTTTTCAGCTAAATGAGGATCTAGGCGGCATTATCCATGAGGCTGGAGGGGCTGGTTAATGACTTAATTCTCAATATCTAAGAATGGAGGTTTCTATGTGATAGACCCCTTTCTTTTTGATTTTTTGTGCCATATCTCTGTTGTGATAGAAAAAAAAGAAGTATATCAGACACAACCAACACACCAGGGTTTGGGGATTACAGGCTTATATAATACGTTCATAGGTTCATAGTGTGCACTAGTCTAACGGCCCTGGAGTCTATAAAAGCCTAGCCCAAGAAGATTCCCTGGCATCATGCCACCCAAAGTTAGTTCCCGGTGCCCCTTTCAAGCAAAGCCAATGAAGTGATCCCCAGGGTGAACTTCCTATTGCCCAACCACTCATTTTTCTCTTAAAGAGGGCCAGTGAAGTGGTCTGCTTGATGTGAATGGGAAGTTTGTTCCAGAGTATGGGAAGTCTCTGGGTAAGGAACCTGACCCTCCAGCATGTTCTGTTTATTGTGGTAATGAGGTTTAGGTCCCTGGAGCGCGTGGCACGGAGGCATTGAGATTTCTTTAGGTGTAGCATATCTAGCAGCTCTGGGTCAGACATGGCTTTGTAGGGCAAGCAAAGATCACCTCTAAGTAGGTGATAAGAAATAGAATATAGCTGGAGTTGTTTGAGTCTGTCCATATAGGGCATGGCCTAAGATCCTCTTAGTGAGGTATTTTTGTGGCCTTTCCAGTTGTTGTAGGTATCTAGTGAGGTACATACCAAATGGGGCATTGTATTCTATAATAGGTCTAATGAGGGATGAGTAGAGAAGGATTATGACCTCTTTCTTCCTGGATGAGAAACCTTTTGTAATGAGATGCGCCACATAGAAGGACTTTCTGACTACAGTGTCAATGTAGTTATCAAAGGAGAGGTTGCTGTCAACTTGTGTCCCCAGGTCTCTTATCATACCTTCAATGTTTAGTGGACTACTGCCTATGTGGTAGTTCATGGGCACTGAATTTTTCCCAAAGGGAATGACAATGCACTTTTTGGGACTGAGCTTAAGGCCATGGTTCTGGCACCAGTCACTGGTGTCAGTGAGGTCTTTTTGTAGAATGTCTACTTCAGCTGGAGAATCAATAATGGCTCCCAGTTTGCAATCATCTGTGAACTTGGTCAGCCAGAGTCCCTTTGTGTTGGCTTGAACTTCAGAGAAGTAGATGTCAAACAGAAGAGGACCTAGGACCTATCCCTGTGGGACACCACTTGTAACTGGTCGGTAGTCAGATTTGGAGTCCACTACTTTCACAGTGTGAGTTCTATCAGTGAGTCAGTTGGCAACCCATCTTATGACATAGGGATTTATGCATAGTTTAGTGAGTCTATCTATGATTCCTGAGTGAGGGATGGTGGTGAAGGCCGTGTCAAGATCTAGGTAGGCTGTGTGAACTACCTTGCTCTCATCCACAGCTCTGGTGACAGACTCGAAGAAGTCTATCAGGTTGAGCAGGCATGATCTACCTTTCACAAACCCAAACTGCATGGGGTCCAGAGTTTGCAGATGCCCTGTGTCCTTATTTATAAGGTCCATGATGAAGTGCTCCATAGCCTTACATATCAGACTCGTCAGACTAATGGGGAGGTAGTTCCCAAGGTCTGTAGTCACTCCCCCTTTGTGGAATGGAATGACTGTAGCAGTGCACCATTTGGTAGGAACAAAGCCTGAAATGAGGCTGTGATTGAACAGGGTACTCAGGTGTGGTGCCAGTTCACTTTGTAATTCATGTAGAACACAGCCAGGGATTTTATCAGGTCCCATGGAAGCTGTATTCTTGGCTTTGGACAGTGCGTTTTTTACCTGTGTAGCTGTGATAATAGGGACTTGGCATTTCTCAGGTATTGTTATAGGCCCTTTAGGGGGTGAAAGTGGGGTAAAGTTTGCATTGAACCTGTTGGCCAATATGTTGGCAATATCAGTTGGTTCTGTATATGTATTGCCATTGTGCTGTAACTCAGAGCAGCTCTGAGTATTGCCATGTAGATTCTTGACATAACTATAGAATGCCTTCTGGTTGTCTTTACAATCTACACAAATTTTGTTTTCATAGCTAGCTTTAGAAGATTTTATGATGGATCTCAGTGTTTTGCTGCGGCTAACAAGGGAATTTTTCCAGTCTTGGGAATTCACCCTTTTCTGCAACAGTTTTTTTCCTTCTGTTGTAGAGTTTGTTTATGGTGGAGGACTATCAGATTGGCTTCTTTTTTCTGGAGGAGAGCGTCTTGGTTCTGGTTGGTGTGGCCCGTTCCACATGCACTTGCGTATGTGCTCATATAGTACATTGGTGTATGATTCAGCAGTCATGCACCTATTTTCCATTTGCATAGGTGTCGTAAAGTTAGCCAACTCTGCTTTTAGAAGCCCAAAATATGCTCTGGAGAAGGTTTTACGGTGGTTTCCTTTAGGGGGGGTGAGGGTGGGATGTGGATATCCATGGTGATTAGCTTATGGTCAGATCTGAGCAGGGAGGAGTTGATTACTGGTGTAGAGCAACAGTCGCCCATGTTAGTAATGACCAGGTCAAGGATGTTTCTACCCCTGGTAGTAATACTGGGGAGAACCTACTCCTGATGGAAACATCACCATTTAAAAAGTAAAACACAGATCTGAATTATATCAGTGAAAGTTCTATAATATCTCCATATGACCCCCCCCCCCCCAAAAAAAATGGATAAATCATATGACTACAATATTTGAACAAACTGATGTTATGTACATTGAAGAATAATCAAATCTACAATTACTAGGCAGAGGGAACATAAGCAGAGAACAGTTTATTAATGTCACAATAACCCACATAAGCTGATGCAAGACAGAAATGTCTGAACATCTTCAGAATGTTGCCAGAACCACACAAAATAGAAGTAAAGGATAACTGCAACAACAAGTGTTTGTATGTTCATTATAAAAACACAGCTTTGCAAAGTTAGCTAAATCATTCAAACTGTAAACATGTAAGTGGTACTTGTAAAGAAGATTATATACCTTGAAAGATTTCAGGCAGTTCTTCAAAAAGTGTCACAAATCCAACAATTGTACAGTCTTCAACAGTTTTGTTTGTCAGCATTTGGAAAACCAAGCAGTCTTTCCTTGCACAATGGAAGTTTCCTAGTCCCAGGTTCTGCTTGTATTTTGTAGATTAACCCCTCTGGGCACACTGAATATGTTTCTCAGATCCCAACTCAGTATTATTGCTGAAGCACTACAGCTGCTTGATGTGCTGGGCAGGTAGATGTGGTGTTAATATCGACACAATTACGTGAACATGCCTGATCAGTACAAGAGCAAGTATTAAGACCTTTATCTATGTAACACCTTGCAAGTATGGCTCATTAACAGTTGTGCACGTTCAGTTACTTGTTTAGCACTGCTGGTAATGGACAGTACACTTACAAAGGGCATGTCAAAGAGAAAAGCCTTACTGACAAGGTTTTAGTTACATTTACTGACCTAGGACTGAATTGTGATACACACTTTAGTTAACATTCTGTATATATAAAACATAGAAATAAAGAAGAAACACAACCTAGTCATGGCAAAATGTAATTCATTCATGGTACAAAGGGATTGCAATGAAGTAATGTACACAAAGGAAATCAGGCACTCTTCTCTTGCAGACATTGTTTGTAATCTCCCAGTCTTTATTATCCTTTTTTCTTCAGGGATCATATTCACACATGATTTTATAGTGATAGGGCAAATGACAACTGTGTGATATAGTGCAGCCTAAATGCAAGTGTCAGAAGTACACTGCTGAGCACATGTACTTGACTTTCTCTAACTGTAAAAGTTCAGTTGGCAAAAACTGTTAATCTTATCAATATTTCATGGTACTACCATAGGTGCAGGGTTGAAATACAGAGAAGGCGATGTCTCAATGAAAGTAAGCATCCTTATTGTCAGCATTTTATTTGTACAAAGCCACAAGTTAACACACCATCATACTGATTTAAAATATTTTTTGGCTTCATCCTTTTCATGATGGTTGGCATTGCACATTGGAGCCCCGCAGTAATTCCCCTCACTGAACAACAGTTCACTTCCTGTGGCAAAAACCCAAAATTTAATTTCACATATGCAAAGACTTAGCCAAGTTGTGCAAATGAGATTGTCAACCTTGCACCTTAGTCAGCACTTTGGACAGTACTGAATGCAGACAATACATCTGTCATGTCACTTTCTCAGTGGCTCACTGTGTTAATGAAGTATGTTCTGAATAGCAGCACAAGCAGTGCAGGGCTTGAATAAACATTAGGGATTGTTTATTTTTATGGGCCATAATACATGTGTTTTCTTTTCTGTACACTAAACTGAACTACTCTTGAGATGCAAAAGGTGAATGTTGCAACACAATTTTGTATAATGTCTGCTAAATGTGATAAATGTGATCTATGTCACTTGCAGTATTTATATGACTGATTATAGTAAAAACACTTATATGTGCATGATGTGAAAAACAGTGCATGTGCAAAAGTATGAGGCAGTAGAATTAGGAAGATAATGATTTAGGGAAATAGCAAGGGGTTAGCAACACTTCTGTTAAAATATTTACTACGGTGGCTTCAGTGAAATATATGTTTCATTATCCCAAGTGTATATTGTACTAATATTTATGCTGGGTAGAACATCAGCTCCTGTAAACTCTGTATGTCCCCTTTCTCAATATGCGTTATAATGTAAATGCATCATAATGTCAATGAAAACAATATGTTATCACAAAAAAATCAACAATTTTAAAATGTATTTGTTTATTATTCTTTGCATGGCAATTGGCAAGGAGCACTGATAGCATGAATGACTGTTGTAATAACTGAAGAATTTCTCTTCATCCACATGAACATGGTGCTCCTTATGCTTCACTATCTCTACTGCATGACAGAAAGTAATTAGGGCAGCAGTAGGAGGAGACAGCCATTGTTATATGTATTAAAGCAACCAGGGTTTAAGGCACATCATGAAGTAGTTTACTTCTCATTCTGATGCACACATAGTCCCTTTCTTCATACGTTTCTCATCACCCCTGCAACTGTGTGAGTTTTGCTAGCTGAAATGCGACTTCCTCTATGGTGTGCTCAGATAATGCCTCAGGTCTGGAGAATGTTAATTAACACTGGCAGGTGTTTGAATCCAGCATTATATGCAGTATTTGTTAAAGCTTTCCTTTGTGTAACATTTTACCTGGTAAATAACTGGCTGTATGTTACTACTCTACCATTATCCTGTTTATACCTTGATTAGTTTACCCATATCCCATTGCTGATTTTGCTGATTGCTCCCTGTTTTGAACACTTTACTCTAAAGAGCGTGACAGAAGTTGCAGTGATGATGCACAAAAATATTAACACAAAACACAGTAACAGAAATGACTCAGAAATGTCTACATGCCAGTATCCTTCTTCTGCATGATAATTTGGCATTAAACACCACAGACCACTGTTATTTAGCATTTTAAGTTAAAAACTGAAATAGAAATAATTACACATGTGCTAATACTTTGCCATGAGCCATACAAATATGTTTTCCAGCAATGCACTTCAGTAAGCATTTGTGACTGACTGAAAGTAATGTTAGTGTCTTCTATTGTGCATGTTTTATTGGCTTATTGTAGTCAAGATATGAGGAGTTAATTGTAATGCAGTCTATCTACCCCATAATGTAAATAATTGTGGCAGTGACATACATTATCCTGCCAAGTGTGTTCCAAAGAAGTGGTACAGTTGGAAACATACTCACAGAATAGTATAAATGAGCATACTGTAATGCTTTACATGTGTGTCTTATAGTTACCATGTTCACTTTACATGCATCACAAAGACTTGTCAGTTAAACATAAAAACACAAGAATTTCCCAAAATGATCTTGACATGAACAGAAATGCATGTGTGGCACTCCACTGATTGGCATCTGTGAGTATCACCCTTGCTCAACATACCTTAATGTGACACATATATGTCATTGACTACATAACAATTAATGTGAATTATGTGGTATATGAGTTATTGTTATAGTATGTTGTGAGTTGGAATCAACACATTGATATTTGTCTGTTCTGCTACACTTCATTGCCCATTCACCCAAACATATGTCATGTAAAGTACAACTATGTGCTGCTCAACACATACTAAGACTTCTCCTGCAGTGTCTGAAGTTAATGCAATATGCTATAGAATGTGGACTTATATAGGCAGGTATTTGAATCCAGCAATTATACCTTGTATGAGTGTGTCAGCAAGTGGTAACAAGAAGGACTGTCATATACAACAAATGTCTTCATATCTTCATTACAGTAAAAATTGTAATCAATGTTTTAAAAGCTATAAAATATATTCAAGGTGGAAGAACCTGAAACTAATATCTGATTAAGGGTCAAACAGCAAGTCATTTGTTAAAACAACATAGTGATGTTTGCTGACCACAAAAAATGCCTATAAACCATTTTGTAAAATTAATTCAGGAAGCCATGTAGCCACACACATAAAATTGATTGATTCTGAGTTTATACATAAAAAGGGAGAGATTTTAAGGTAACAGAGGACTGGTAAATAACAAAGTTTATCAACACATCAAATTTCCATTAGTTGTACACATGGGCTTACCAAGTACTTCTTGCATACATCCCCTTGCAAATGAGGCTAGATCTAATATTCTATCAGATGTCTACATTCTGAGCAGGGAGAAAGGCCTCTCACACAAGTGAGGATGGGACAAATATCCTATCAGATATCGTAATTCTGAGCAGGCGAAAGGCCAACTGGGTGCAGCTAGGTTGCCCTCAGTTATACCTCTTAACCTCTTAGTGCAAGAAATCTGGACAAAGACTGACAAAATGGGGGAAAAGGTCCAAAAATAGGGAAAGATTTTAAATATTGCTGTTGAAAACTTCGAAAGTTGCTACAGTAACAAGGTTTGTGTCAGCATACATTTTCTGAAGGATTTAAAGTCTGAAACTCAAACGTATGTCATTATTTGGTGACTTCAGTCCTCAGATCATTCCAGTGATTTGCCAGAAAACTACAAATTTTATGAGGAGCAAACCTAAAATATGAGGCAAAAATCTAGACATTCTGTGAAAATCTGGACAACTGAGTGGTATGCCCTCAGTGTACGAAGCCCCCTCTGTAACTGTATTTACAGTAGTGACATGATCATAAAAAAATTTAGATGTAAAAACTGGATATGAAAAAGTTTGCAAGGGACAAAGTGCATATCCCAGTAAGACCTATAAAAGGAATGATTGCAGTCAGTCTCACTTTTGAAAAAGCAGGATTTGGAACTGGATTTATTTTGTTCTTAGAAATAAAATAATTTGGTTGAAGGGATTGCTCCAAATACTTGGACTAATCCTGTGTTGGAATTTCACTTTATCCTAACAGATACTTGTTGTATATGAACAGGATGGATTTGAACTCATGGGTGATCCTTGATTGCCTACATATCAGAGATTAATACATTTAAAAGTAAGTCCAACTCTGTTAACAAATTCACACATTTATAGGCTTTTAAATATTTCTGTAAGTATCACAAAGGGTACACACACATGTCTGTAGGGTTTATAGGCACAGCACTTAACTTTGCTTTTCTAAAAATTAAACAGAGAAGTATATCTCTTTTAAACAATGTATAAATATGAAATTATTTTTTTAATGTTATATCAGACTGTCTTATTTTAAAGTTGTAGAATTCCACATCACTTAAATGTCTATATTTCATGTCACTTTAAGGATACCACTCTAATTTTGTGGTAGCTTCAGGAGAGATCAGGTATAGGTGTTTCCATATCTACCTATATTATCTACCTGTGTTATTTATTTATGCATGTGTGTACATATTTATTTATTTATGCTTGGCAGTTAGCACAGAAGATTAAGGCTATGAACTATTAATTAATTACTTCTTATAGCCCAGGGTTTGATTCCATTTGTCTGCCTTATGACTCTGAGCAAGTCATTTTTACCAGACATTGCTCTGGGGGCTACTGCAAAATTGGGAAGGGGGGTCCTAGATCTCATACCTAGTAGCTATCTATTAACATCAATCTGCTTATACATTTATAGATATGCATTTAGGAGATGCAAAATACTGTGCATGTCAGTATTTTACTTAAAAACTGTTTTACTGTTTTACAATTAGATGCAGAATGAAAAAACCCTTTACATCAAAAATATATTTTCAAAGTTTGCAATGTTTATTTTCTGTGATATTTTGTATCATATTATGATTACTGAAAATATATTTTTTATAATTCTTCAAGCCTGGTACTTTATATGGTATTCTTGTTTTAGTCTAAGAAGCTACAGTACTTTACCAGTATTAAACTATTACAATTTCACCATCTTCTTAAACCAACCCATTATTTATACCGAAAAATAAAACCACTACTTTTATACCTACCAGTTCTCCAGCAGTAGGATTCTGGACACACTTATATCTCTATATTTAAGGACAGACCTACAGAGACTCAAGGATTATAATCTTTAAATGTAAAATATTATAGTAAAGAGTGAGTATGCCTGCACAGACTTTTGTCATAGAGAACTCTAACACAAATACAAGTAGCTGGCTATAACTACCCTTTATATGGGAGCCGTGTTCCTTTGTGTTTTGGAATGCAGTAAAGCTAGGGAAGATAGTATGTGTAACATGAAGACAACAAGGACTATGTAAACTTAAAGGAAAGGATAAACTAATATATCCCAAGCTTGAATGGACAACAGACACCAAATTACTGGAAGGTAACAAGCAAATCCATTGAACACCTGCTATACTCACCAACAACAGAGCTACCAATCAATTAAAAAGGAGACATTAGATCACAAAAAGACCAAGCAGTGGTACAGTGGTGTTATTAATGCAAGAGAACAAAGGAAATCGCAAGAATGCTGGAACATTACCAGTTTAAAGGTATATTTAATGTTGTGTAATAAACAAATATTTAGCTGACAGAAGCAAACATTTTTATGGTCACTACAGTCAAGAAGCGGCCTCATTTATAAACAAATTTCTTGCCAAAGCTGCTGCATTTGTTATGATTAATGATCACTTAGAGCTAGGCAGTAGGAAGTCTGTTACCTGGAGACTGGTAAGTGTGTTTTAAACTGTGCAGTTAAAAATGACTCAGGTTGATTTTATTTATGTGCAATTCATTAAAACATGACTATGTTACAAAATGATTTTACCTCATAGCACACATGTGAATCAATTTAGTGCTATGATATCAGACGTTTGCTTGGTATCTTCTGCTTATGTTTAGTATGTTTTAATCACTTAAATGCACAAACTACAGAAGAATTAAAAGTAAAGGGTATTGCTGTAGCTGTACATTTTTAAAAAAAAAATCTAGAACTTCTTGTTCTAAAAATTGTGCATAGTAGCTTAGCCTAAATTATAAAACAGGTAGGGAAAATCTGCTATTTGGAAAAGCAAAATACATCCATGTTTCCATGTTTGTTGGACTGTAAAAAATATCTATCTAAATATATATATATATATGTATATATATATATATATATATATATATATATATATATACATGTATATATATCTTTTTTAGTTATATAAGCTATAAACAGTCTCATTAACATGTCTGCTTAAGGATTAGAAGTCTGTTATGTGCAATATGCAAACTCCATCACTTCTTATGGTTGCGATAAGTTGTATAGCATTGTATCACCTTGCACGTGCTTGTTTGTAGAAGACACATCTAGTCTGGTCTTCTGATTCATGTAGCATAACACAGATCCTTCTACCTTTAGATCTGAGTCTACCACCCCCATAAATAGCAAGTTCTTGTCTACTGCTACACTTTTTCATGAAGATGTTGTACTTTATGTTCTTGCTAGGGTACCAGTTCCTTGTATCTTTTCTCTCTTGATCTGAAAGGAAATTAATTAACTGACTAATGAATGTATCTATTTGCTTAGGTATTTGATTGCTGGTTTGTTTTTTAATGTTTTGGTAACTTGGTTTCTTGGGAGAAAAGCTCCTCAGCAATATAAACAGAATTAATGCATTTAAGAGCATACATACTTCAAAAATGCAGTGCTCAGTGAAAAGTACACTAATAGATGAACCTAAGCTTGCATGATGAGTATTAGCAGTGTACTCTTCTCCCTCCTCACCCATGCCTTCCTCTTTAAGTTGATGCCTTACTTTATTCTGTTAGGGTCTATATCACGTTGTTGAAGTTTTACAACTTCGAACGCTATATGGTCAAACCCATATGTTCGAAGTTGTAAAACTCCGAAAACTTAAAAAAAAATTAAAATAATAAAAAACGTACCTGACAGTTGTAAGCAGTGGGGCAAGCTGTGCCCCCCACACCCCCTGCTCTTTAAATATGCCAACTCCGAGATCGCACTACAGTGTAGTAAAGGCAAATCTTCCCTTTCTGCACTGTACTGCATTGTAGTGCAGTCTCGGAGTTGGTATATTTAAAAAGCGAGGGGTGCAGGGAGGCTTGCCTCCCTGCTTACAACCGCCAGGTAATTTATTTATTATTATTTATTTATTTTTTTTAAGTTTTCACAGTTTTACAACTTCGAACATATGGGTTCGACCATATAGCGTTCGAAGTTGTAAAACTTCGACAACATGATATAGACCTTATTCTGTTATTATTTCATGTACACATGTCATGTCCTCACACCCATCTCCTCATCCAGAGTTAATAAAGCTGGTTTCAAAAGATGTTGTTTATACTTCTTGCTTCCAGTACCTTCACCTTGAGGCTTTCCTTTACACCCCAGTCAACAAGTTTTATCTCCTTTTCTCAACAACAACTGTAGAATGATGCTGAGAGCTCCAGCCGTGTCCTGACAGGTGGCCTTTGCCACCCAGATTACTGTCTTCTCCTTGTATCTCTTACTTTCTACATGCATCACTTCACATTGATCACTTTCACCAAGGTCTTTTTAGTTTGGCCTGAGGATTCATTTGCACAGACACCATAAGAATTAAAAGTATTTATGTCTTTCTGTCACATGCATTGCTTGTCACGGCTTAGTTTGCATTCTACAGCTGGCGATCATATCTGGAGTGCTTGATTCATTGGTGTGATACCTTGTACTGTACAGCAATGAGCCTTATCTGATATTTCTCATCCTAGTGAACTTATTTGCTGAGATCCCCTTTAAGCTACTCCACTGACCTAAAGCTGCCCCTTTCATTTAATGTCATTTCTGAGTAGGTTGATCATGGTCCCTTCATCTTTATTAGACATGAATATTTCACAAAGTACCAAGGCCTGGGCTGGCTTCTTCATTACTCCAGTAACTGTCACTGTCTGCTGATAGTGTTCATCTCCAATGATCTCCTGTCACCTTCCATTTTGCCATTCCTTGATCTACTTAAGTATCATAACTTAACTGGCAAGCATTTTTGTGACATATATACAGGCATTGTTTATTTAAATGGACGTTAATGAGAATTTAGTAATTAATTAGTGAAGGTGAGGGGTTATATAAGTACAGGTAAGGAAGATGTTCTTTCTGTTTCCTAGAAGGCTACAGAGTCAAGGCACCAGAGGCTTTAACTGTAATAATCAAGGATGGCACAGATGGTGTTTGAATTCTACCACTGCAAATCAAATATGTGTGAAAGCTGGCAAAGATAGGGTTTGAATCCCACCATTGCCAACCAACTATGTGACAAAAAGAGCCACTGCCACCAAAGTATGATGATCAGTGGCACAAGTGGGATTTTATTCCCACTAATGCCAAAAAATATATGATCAGCAGTGGCATGCACTGCCATCAAATATGACAGAGGAATGTTTTCTAGAGAGTCATACAACTTGTATCCAGCAGGTTAAAAAAAAAAAGTACTGAAGTCTGACTCAATAATTAATGCACAAAATGCAGCCTGGCCGTAAGAACATAAATGAAATATCCACTGTCATCCTGGGTGTGACCTTTCAATATCCATCCTCAGATAAGATTGTGCACACGCCACCTCCAGAGATGAGTCTTTGGCGTAGCTTCCCAGGCCAATTTCTCAACACTGTCTGTGTGAACCACAGTGTCTTTCTGTGCTAATGACCTACAATAACTGCCTTTTACAAAAGTTATTTACACACACACACACACACACACACACACACACACACACACACACACACACACACACACACACACACACAATTTCCAGAAAAGAGAAAAGCCTGCCAGAATTCTACAATTCTCCACAGCTTTCTTCCTATTATGGTAGTACTGCTACCAGTCTGTATGTGGTCATAGGATTCCAGTTACTTGCAGCTCTTAATTAAGCCAAATGTAAAATGATTTACCTTATTATTTTCACTGTTAGTAGGCCCAAATGATGTACCCAAGGGATGAGGGAAAACCACCACAGCCTGTTAACGTCTAGTGGCAAATAATAACTCTCCTCTAAGGTGATACACATAAAATAAAGACCAGTCACAAGAGATTAAAAGTGAATCAATAAAAGTTGCTTAAGGTATAAGGCAAACAGCATATTTACAGGTTAAATTTGAAAAAACAAAACATCAGAAAATGTACATGGAAACATACCATAACATTTAATTAAACAGACACGAATACTTAAAGAAAATCTCTATCTAAGCTAGCTAAATGTGCCTGTCTCTAGATTAAATAATACCAAATCTTTTACTTTTAGTAGTTTCTAGAAAATAATGTGCAAACACTGCAGATAGCAAACTTATAGGGAAGTGGCCATCACACTATCTTTCAAGCAAAGACAAGACATAACAAAGTCCATGCTCAAATATTTATATATTTTTCAGGTAATCCTTCTACTCTGATTTGCTCCCTAGAAACCATGGCATTATTTCTTTTTGCCTAAGATTATTACATCAGCTTTTTCTGAGTTGTTTTACTTTCCCACAGCAAAATAAGTAAACCAATTGTGTAATATGTAAAGGACAAGAGTTTAATTACAAGACACAATATAGATGACCAATACACAGGATGTCAGTATGCATATTGTAATTGTCCACATTTTAATGTCTGCTTTATTTTCGTAGTTCTAGTCAGCAGCTTCTTTGAACAATGATTGCATTTTATGACCAGCTAGGATAGGAGATGTAAGAAAATATAGATTCATGCATTTCCCTATGTTTCATCCACTTTTATATTTACAAGAGAAAGATTTAAAAGCCTTAAATACATTTTACATACCAAATGTGTTACTAGTGAGAAATGAAAAAAGAGAATAAGAAAAATACATAACATTTTTAAATCGGTTTTCTTTAGCCTGGCATTCGTCCTGGCACCACATTAATAATAAAAGTTAAGCTTTATTTTGGACAACTGTATCTATTATTCATTAATATGTTTATCTGAGTCTTGTCATAATTAAGTTGAAGAATAAACGCAATAGCAGTCATAGCATATTTAAATCACTAGAAATTCTTCACACAGAACTTAGAAAAAAATAACAATGCATATGCTGGAAATGTTCTGATTAGGATCCCACATTAACTTTCATGCTAGCAGAAGCCTGACATGGTGTCTGTAGTCCCATAACTAAACAACTGTGTAGAATTATACAATATGTAAGAGTGCTATGGAGGATAAATCAGCAACCAGCAAGCACAGAGACCTTCCTCTATGTAGTCCATCTAGTATACCATGGTATTTGTCAGAAGAAATATCATTTAATAGTAACACAGCTCTGAATGCAGGGAAAAATAGTTAAACTGATCCTTTGCAAAACAGTAGTAATTGGAAATCCATGTCAAATCATTCTGGCCTATATCGCCTAACTTCCACTTCTGTTGCCAGAGATCATCAGAGTACTAGCAGAGCAGGTTGTCAAACTAGTACTTGTCATTGGGATGCTAGTGGCCTCACTCAGTAGCTTAGCCATGTCAAACCATGCACCCATCTTCTAAAAAAAGATACCCACATATTCCCAGTACTTGCTCACTGAACTGTGTATGAGGAAAGTAGGGAATAATCTTTCTCTGTTTATTATACAAGTCACTCTCTCTGTCTCTCTGGGGCATTAGCACTGGCAACCATCACCATGGCCTTCCTGTAAAATGCACCATGGAAACCAGAACTCTGAATCTTGGGCAGTGCAGCCTAATACAGCCATGAAGCATGATATGCATACATACACAAGCAGCATACATGACCCTTTGATCACTGTGTATTGACAATGTGCTGTGTAACATACATGTGTATTATGTCGGGTTCTTATTACGTGATCGAAATAATAAAACTTTGAACACCACAAAATCGAACTTGTATGTTTGTAGTTTTATAATTTCGGGCACAAAAAAAAAAAAAAAAACGGACAGTAAGTAACTGTCACCCCCAGCACCCCCCGCTCTTTAAATATGCCAACTCTGAGATCACACTACAGTGCAGAAAGGGAATATTTCCCTTTACTGCACTGTAGTGCGATCTTGGAGTTGGTATATTTAACGAGTGTGGGGGTGCAGGGGGGCTTGCTCCCCTGCTTACAACAGTTATTGAGGGTTTTTTTTTTTTGTTTTTTTTTTAATTCAAATTGCTGAAACTTTGAACATTTGTGTTCGATGTTTTCAGGTTCGAAGTTTCAGCAATTCGATAATGCAATAGTAACCCTATTATGTCATCAGTGTGGGACACCAATATATGGAGATTCATAGATAAGTATGGAATATAGGTTATTTAAATACATGCCGCACAAACTATTTTACACACACACACACACACACACACACACACACACACACACACACACACACACACACACACACACACACACATATGGCTTAAGCAGATGTGCTACCATTTTAAACCTGACGTTCAGCACCAAAATAAGGAGCTGCAATCTCATATATACATAATTTTGAAAAAAAGCTTCTGACTGCAGAGAAGCACAATTTGCAAAAGACACAAACCTGAGGAGTTACACAATGTTTGACAGTACTTTGTTCCTTCTTGCTGTCTGGGACTGTTATTTAGTGTTTGAAATAGCTCTAATCATAATTACATTGAAACAGCAAGTACAGATGCAGCTGTCCTCAAATTATTACATATGGAATAATTTTATTTTTTCTTTCATTATACAACTGAAATACTGTTCTGTATGTATAATTAGATTCTTTTTAAAAGTAAAGAGGTTTTATTTGTTCATTCAACAAACAAAATGGCTGATGTCTTTTTTTTCTAGTGACTGTTTTCCTAACGGCATTGATGTGACCACTGATACTGACACCTTTGAAGAGAGAGACTGTTTGGTCAACAGCTATCTTAACATAATACTGGTCATTAAATGACCAAGGTATTGGTATCAGATTAACAGTCTGATTGGTGGAAACATACTATACCTCTCAAATGACCAGATTTTTGCCTCATATTTTTAATCTTTTCCTTATACAATTTATGGTTTTCTGGCAAATCATTGAGAACTGAAGTCACTAAATACTGACAGACATTTGAGTTTCAGACTTCATATCCTTTATAAAATGGATGCTAATGCAAAACCTATCACTCAATCAACTTTCTAAGTTTATAAGAGTAATATTTAAAATTCTCCCTATTTTGGGGTCTTTTTCTCCCCATTCTTTCTGGCTTTGTCCAGATGTCTTGTGCTAAGAGGCTGAAAGGTGAGCACCATATTGTGAGTACAGGTAAGGTGTCTGTGATTATAAACCTGTTCTGGAATTGACAGTATGTAGCTTATTTGAGTAGGACAGATGGTCATATCCCAAAGCAGTGCTTCACACCTGCAATAAGGTCTTGAGGCCAATTATTTCTTATATTCATATCTGTCTGGGAGTGGTGCAGGTCTGGGCTTCATACCCCCTCCCCTTTATCACATTGGTAACAGTAGTGTGACACTTAAGGCTTGCACCCATGCTTATGTCATTTTTGTAGCCCTTACCTTGGAACAAAGTATAGTTATGTACATTAATCTGTAATCTGATTTCCTGCAACTTGTACCTGCATATAGCCCATATGTAATATATGTAGCTGAATATCATGTGCTGTGGCGCTTGTGTATAGAACTTTGTTATGTAGTCTTTGTACTTAGATAGATAGGGGTTCTGTTCTCACTGCAGTCAACTGTATGTGTGACAGATGTTACTTGACATTACAGGGATCCTTTAAAGAAGGGGCGGGCTTTAAACTGGAGACAGTCCCTCCACAGCTTAAATACGCAAATAAGATTTCTTGTGAAGTTCTCCGAGGCAAACTTTGAATCCAAGTTAGCTTCCTCAACAAAGGACAACCATAAGATATTCTTTAGTTACATCCGTAACCTATAAGGTAAGGCCCAGAATTGCGCCGAACTAGTAGATAATGGTAACACATATACTGAGCCAATGGACATAGCTAACCTGTTAGTTGACAAGTTTGGCAAAAACTTCACTCCCCTGACCCAGACACACGTACCTCATGACATCCTTACCACCTGTCCCCTACCTTGTATCTCTAAAGAACAAGTCGTAAATGCCCTCTCCAAGGCCAAAAACACAGCATCAATGTATCATCCCAGGCTGCATCCTTTATGGGCTCAAACAAGAATTAGCATCACCATTGGGTACTCTTTTCAATCACAGGCTAAGCAACGGCTTCATCCCAGCTGAATAGAAAGCAACCACTGTTATCCCCTTGCACAAAGGTGGTGTTTCTACTGATCCTGGGAACTATGGTCCTATTAACCTGACTAGCCTTATCTGCAAGGCCATGGACAGAATCATCATGGACCTTATCAACAAAAATATAGGTAATCTCCAAACACTAGATCCTACCCAGTTTGGATTTGTCAAGGGAAGATCATGCCTGTTAAACCTGGTGGACTTCTTTCAGACAATCACCAGGGTCCTGGATGAGGGGAACTCTGTACATACAACTTACCTAGATCTAACCAAGGCATTTGCCACTATCCTTCACTTAAACATCATTGACAAACTCTCCCAGCTAGATATCAACACTTATATCATAAGGTGGGTTGCAAACTGGCTCACTGATAGAACCCATACAGTCAAAACAGGGGAATTCACCTCAATAGTAGACCTGTTACCAGTGATGTTCCACAGGGATCAGTCCTGGGACCTCTACTGTTTGGAATCTATTTCTCTGAAGTACAAGCTAAAACCAAGAGACTATGGCTGACAAAGTATGCTGACAACTGCAAACTGGGTGTGGTCATAGAATCTCCAAACAATGTCACCATCCTTCAAGAAGGTCTTATGCAAACAAGTGACTGGTGCCAAAGTCATGGCCTCAAACTCAATGCAAAAAAATGTATTATCATCCCTTTCAGTAAGAGCAATGTTCCTGCAAATTGCTACATCAGTGGCAATACCCTAAGTGCGCACTCAATGATGAGAGATCTGGGCACTCATGTTGACAGCAACCTTGCCTTTGATCACTATGTTTCCACAATGGTAAGAAGGGCATTCTATATGTCTCATTTTATAAGTAAGGGCATTGTCTCGAGAAAAGGAAAAGTTATCACCTCCCTGTACTCTTCACTCATTAGACCAATAATTGAGTACAATGCCATTTTGGTATGTACCTTTCAAAGCAACTGCAGCAATTGGAGAGACCACAAAGGTTCCTCACAAAGAAAATTCAAGGTCTTCAGCAGCTATCCTATGTGGAGTGGGTGAAATCACTGTCACTTTATTCTATTTCATACAAGCTACTCAGAGGCTATCTCTGCCTTGCATATAAGGTAATCTTTGACCCTGCTTTATTGGAAATGCTGCACATCTGCAAGTCAAATGGCACATGGGTTACTCGCTCTAAGGACCTAAACCTGGTATGTGATATCAATAGAACCTGCTGGAGGGACAGATTTGTCTCCCAGAGGTTACCACACCTTTGGAACAGAATCCCACTTCATGTCAAATAGAGCACCTCATTGGCCCTCTTCAAACGCAATCTGGACATTTGGATGGGTAACCATAAATTCACCCTAGGAGTTCCACCTGGGCAATAGGTGCTGATCATAGGATCATGGGATTACTAGGCTAATGGCTCTGGGGCCATTACAAGCCTAACCAAGAGTTTATCTCCAAAAAAGGAACCTCAATCAGCACCTGTCTCCCGTGTCAATGAGGGACACAGGTGGAATCCCTGGGACAAATTTGTGGTTGTCCATCCACTTATGAAGGTTGCACTTGAAGAGGGTCAGCAAAGTACTTTGCTTGACATGTATGGGGAGTCTATTCCAGAGACGGGGCAGCCTCTGGGAGACAAACCTGTCTCTCCAACAGGTTTTGTTAATGTCACATATTAGATTTAAGCCTTTCGATTGGGTAATACATGAGGAGTTAGACTTACGGATATGGAGCATCTCTAGTAGAGCAGGGTCTGACATTGCCTTGTAGGCGAGACATAGATCACCTCTGAGCAATCTGTACGATACAGAGTAGAGTGATAGTAATTTGAGCCTGTCCACAGAGGACAGGTGTTGGAGGCCATGGATTCTCTTTTTGAGGTATGTCTGTGGCCTTTCCAGTTGGTGCAGGTGTTTGGAGAGGTACATACCAAATGGGGCGTTGTACTCAATTATTGGCCTAATGAGGGAGGAGTACAGAGAGGTAATAACCTCCTTTTTTCTGGATGCAATCCCTTTACTTATGAGATGAACCAAATAAAAGGCTTTTCTGACCACTGCCGCTATATGATGGTCAAATGTGAGATTGTTGTCAACGTGTGTACCCAGGTCTCTCACCACAGGTTGTATGTTTAGGAGGTTGCTGCTAATGTGGTAATCAGTAGGGGGCCATGTTTTTGCCAAATGGTATGATAATACATTTTTATTTGCATTTAACTTAAGGCCATGACTTTGGCACCAGTCATTTGTTGCTGTGAGACCCTCTTGAAGTATGTTAACATCATTTGGGGAGTCAATGACAGCACCCAACTTACAGTCATCTACAAACCTGATCAGCCACAGGCCTTTTGTCTTTGCCTGGACCTCTGAGAGGTAGATGCCAAACAATAGGGGTCCCAGGACAGATCCCCTGGGGACACCACTAGTGACAGGTCTGCTATCAGAGGTAGTGGCACCTATTTTGACTGTGGGTTCTATCAGTGAGCCAGTTGGCCACCCACCTGATGAAATAGGGATTTATGCCAAGTTTTGTTAGCTTTTTGATGATGCCCGAGTGTGGGATTGTGTCAAAGGCTTTGGCCAAGTCAAGGTCAGCTGTGTGTTTATCGACTTTCCCTTATCCAGTGCCTTGGTGACAGTCAAAAAAAGTCAACCAGGTTCAACAGGCATGATCTGCCCTTGATGAGTCCAAACTGGGTGGTGTCAAGTGCTTGGAGATTGCCTATGTCCTTGTTTATGAGGTCCATAATAATAAGCTCTATGGCCCTACAGATCAGACTTGTCAAGCTAATGAGGTGATAGTTTCCAGGGTCAGTAGTGGCACCACCTTTGTGTGAAGGGATGACAATGGCAGTTCTCCACTCTGCTGGAATAAAGCTTGTACTTAGGCTATGGTTGAATGGCAAAGCTAGTTCTTGCTGGAGATGTTGCAGAATACAGCCTGGGTACTATCAGGTCCCATAGAAGCTGTGTTCTTTGCCTCGGATAGGGCCTTTAAGACTTGAGCTATGGAGATGTGAGGTGCGGGACAAGTATCGGGGATGCTGAATGGGCCTTTGGGGGGGACAGGGGGGTGAAGTTTGTGCTGAATGTATCTGCTAGCAGGTTGGCTAAGTCAACAGGATTAGTGTAAGTGGTACCATTAAGAACTAATTCAGAACATGGTAACAAGGGTAAATTTCTGATCATGGTAACAAGGGTAGATTTGGATAGGCTTGTAAGGGCCCTCTGGCCATTAACCTAGTAACATCCTATGTTCCTGTGAATCCATGTAGTATTCCAAAGCAACAAGCCTTTATTCATCACAGACAAGCAATGATGAATAAAGGTTTGTTGCTTTGGAACACTACCTTGGTTTCATGATTTCTGGAAATTATTATGACTGAGCTTATCAATGAAGTTTTAAGACCACTAGTTTCTCTGTTTTTTATATGTAGCTGAATATCTACATTGTAGGTGAGGGACAACAGCCTACTATCAGAGCTGTTTATCCCTATACTGTGCTGAATGCCTTGTACATATTTACTGTGAGCTTATGAAGTGGGAAGCCTGTTGTGCACCCTCATGTGTAAATCCAACATCATACCACAGGAGCTCATTGTAAAGTTATCCCCTACCCATGCTGATAGTAAAGCCTACACTTTATCTGTATATTTCTGTGGATCTCTGCACTACAATCCCCCTAGCTGTAAACATGCGTGTCTGCACTATCTGCTTGTCTAGTTTATTAATGGAGTACCCTACTGTCTATAGCATAGTATGGCATAGCATAGTGTAGCATAGCATAGCATATTTGTTGCACCTACTCTGTTTATGTTCCTGTCTAAACCTGTACAATTATGTTTATGACAACTTAGTGTTTGTATCTGACAAACTATTGTCCATAGCAGTCATCAGCCTACACCTATGTCTGTTGTTCCCATAGGTACAGTAGCATAGTTAAGGAGGGGTGGAAGGGATAGCTGCTCTAGGTGCTAGTTGTCAGGGGGTGTGATTGGCAGATGCCAACTGTTTGAAGTGCAATACAGGCATTCATTTTCTGAATGCTGTTATCACATTTGCAGTCAGGACTGAAGCACTATGGCTTCAGAGCTACATGTCTAGTATTCAGAATAAATGTAGCAAGCCAATTAAAGTGGTTTGCTACAATTATGCAAAAAAAAAAACAAAACATTTTTTGTTGATGAGCACCTAAATTTGCTTGTCAGCTTGTCATCAGAAATTGGAAGACCTTCTTTTGATACTCCCAGAGCCTGTGTTCACTCTTCCAGATATGATACCTATACTTAACCATAGAAGACAATCATTTTGTCAACTCTATATATAAGAAAGATACCTTATCCCAGTTCTTACTTGAATTACAACAACAGTTATCCATGGCGCTGCAAGAAGAATCTTGTGAAAGGCCAATATATTAGGGATTCTAGAATGGACTCTGATGAAAATAGATTTTTAAATGAATTGGAAACCATGACAAAGATTTTCTTAGAAAGAGGATATCCCCCTGTCCTCTTAAAAGTCTTAGAAGTGAAGTAATTACAACAGATATAGTAAATATCCACCTCTACCAGGCAATAACAAATTATGAGTTGGACAGGACAACTTGACGTCAAAGGATGGGACACATAAGGGCATATTTCAAACTGCCATGCCTATTAAGTTCAATATATTGAGCAGACAGATAAAAAATATTATTACAAACAATTAGGCTATACTTAAAATGGATGAAGAAGTGTTCAAAACCATTGATGAAATGCAACCTCACTTTTTATACATAAAGTAAATACACTTATCAAGGGTATTTTAGAAATAGGGTTGAGAAAGAAACAGTAGGTAACACAAAATGTGGCTGATGTAGATTTTGCCACTATATAAATGAGAACAAAGTGTTCAGTTTGGATAACTACTGTAGGTCAAAGATTATTTTACAGAAAATTAACTGTGAATCCATGGGACTAGTTTATTTAGCATCCTGTACTCAATGTCAGGCATATTATGTAGGGAAGACGGAAAGGAAACTTTCCAAAACAATATATGAACACCTATATGACCTGAAAAGGGGTAATACAGATAATGCTTTATTTAAACATTACAGACTTTACCAAATTTGAGTTTGGGATACTGGAGATAGTGCAACCAAGTGCCAGAGGTGGATACTGGGGAATATAGGGAACTACTCTGTCAAATTAAATTGGATTCTACTGTGAAACCGGGTTTGAATGATGATATATCCATCCATCCAGCTCTCAAAATGAGAGCAGCAAAGTTGTGAAAAACAATATATGGGTTTTTTTGAATTGTATAATTTTATCTAATATTTATTCATGACAAAAAGATTTTATCAAGGGTTTTTACACTTATATGATCAAATGTATTACTTTTATAATAGTGTTTATATATTTTTTATATATATTTTACAAATACTTTATGTACTTTCTAAGTTTACTGTAAGGAACAGTTTGCCTTTAACAGGATGTTGTATCTTTAAGATAATTAGTTAATTGTTTTGTTACCTAAATATTGAGATATTTAAATGATGTCCGACCAATTTTATGTATGTTCTGATTTATCTGCATTTTGTTTACAGAGAAAGTCCAATGGGCCTTAGAGAACCAGTGGAGTCCCGGGAAGCAAAACTCCACAGTGCATCAGTTTAACAAATTAAATTACAAAAATTACAAAAATTTGAATTACAAAGAAAAATATGTACAAATGCAGAGTAAAAACCATAAGAGAAATGTAGAGCAGTATAATCTGAACAATCAATTAATATAAGTAAAGGTTTAAATTGTGCAAGTTCTCTATAATCTCAATCTACAGTAGTATTTTCTCACCACATAAAGTAAAGTTGATAAGAGATAGCACAGTATACATATTCTAGTGAGGCTTGCTGCATGTGCACTTCCAGCTTGAGGATAGGTAGTTTGAAGGGATGTTTTGAAAGAGGCAGGACTTTGAGTTGTTCTAATTGAAAGAGCTAGAGCATTCCAGTGTTTGGCTATTGAGCAAGAATAAAGAAACTGGCCAGGTGGGAGATTAGGTTTATGAACCTGCAAGAGCTTCTGATCCCCCAATCTAAGGGGTGTGTTTGGGTGGTAGTAGCTAAATATAGAACCCAGGGCAGAACAATCTAGGAAATTAAATAGCATTTTGTGAGATGTGGTTAGTTGCAAATAGAAGAGATAGTTTGGTAGTTCTAGCCATTTCAGTGACTTAAGAGCAGAGAAGTGCGGTGATGGGCGGAGTATTTAGAATTTGTTGTGAATTTGACAATTTTATTGTAGTATACCTCAAGTTTGGATTTTGAAGAGCTTTGGATGTTGGTAAGTAGAGAGGCAATGTAGAGGAGGGAGGGTAATAGGTAAGTTGTGGCTAGGGTAAGTTTTGTAGACTGGCTTAGGAAGTCTATGTCTATAGAGGATTCCATGTTTATGATGTGTTTTGTGAATGTTGTGTTGTATATGCAGGTCAAATTTCATCTGTTCCTCGATAGTGACTCCAAGGAGCTTTGTGTGGTTAACGACTTTGATTATAGTCTTACTATGAGAAAAGATGGTAAACTCGGTTTTATTAAGGTGGTTGTTTTCGTAGGGGTGAATAATACGATTTTGGTTTTATTTGGGTTAAGGGCTAGGTGGTTGTTGTGCATCCAGGATTCAGTTGAGGTGAAGGCCTTTTGAGTTAGCTGTAGTAGATCAGAGATGGCGTTGGCAGAGCAGACAATAGTAGAGTTGTCTGCATATTGAATAACAGACTTGAGACAGATATGAGTGGAAATTGTTTATGAATATGCTAAATAGGAGTGGTCCAAGTATAGAGCCTTGGGGAGCTCCAGTGGTGGTGTTGAGAAAAGGAGAGATTGAGTTTTGCCTTCTTGTTGACTTTCAGTTAAGTAACTAGAAAACCAGTTTAGTGTGGGGAGGGAAAAAACAATCTTAGAATGTTGGGTAATACGTAAAGAATGAGAAAGAGTGTGAAAAGCTTTTGATAGGTCAAAGAAGAGGGTGGAGACAGTTTTGCCAGCAATGCGGGCTCTGTTGACTGTATCCATAAAGGAAAGAAGGGCAGATGTAGTACTATGGCCAGGTCTGAAGCCATGTTGTGAGAGTGTAAGTATTTGGTTGTCAAGAAGACAGTGACATAATTGGATATTGATGCACTTTTTTTAAATTTTGGAGAGAGAAGAAAGAATTTCAAAGGTTTGGAAATTACTGCTGTCAGTATTATTGTCACCTTTATGGAGAGGAAGAATGAAAGCCTTTTTTCAGGTTTTGGGTAC
This sequence comes from Protopterus annectens, assembly GCF_019279795.1. Lineage (NCBI taxonomy): Eukaryota > Metazoa > Chordata > Ceratodontiformes > Protopteridae > Protopterus > Protopterus annectens. The sequence goes on along the minus strand of NC_056751.1, from coordinate 119,741,168 downwards.
ATAGTACGCAAGGATGGATCCATTGAGAAGTATGCTAATGGGGTAAGTGATACTATCAGCAGCAATTTTTAGGTATTCTGAGGGTATGTTATCAGTGGCATTAGAGCATGGTTTTAGCTTTAGTAATAGTCTTTTATAGTGAAAAATGAGATGGGCTTTAGAGTAAAAGTGGAAGTTGAGTAGGTATTGGGCTTTTGTGAATGTTGGGTGTGAGTAGGGGAGGGAAAGTAAGTGAGTGAGTTAGATGGTAATGTGTAACTAGTGGAGTAATTTGATTGTGGGAATCTTGCTGTGATGTTGCTTTTGGAGTTGATAAAAAAAGAATTAAATAGAGAGGCTATTTCTTCAGGAGATTTGTCAGGGTGAGGGCAGGGTTGTTTTTTTGCCATCGATGAAGTAGCGAAGTAATGGAGTTCCAGAATTTCTTTGGGTTCTGCTTGTGGTTAGACTGCAGTTTTAGGTAATGTTCTCTTTTATCTTTGTTGACTAGCTTTTTTACCTGGTCGCAGAGTTGTTTAAATTTTAAAAGGCTTGGGGTGTTTCTGTGTGCTTGCCATAACTTCCATATTTTGTCTGTGGCATGCATAAGACATCTAGTAGACTTGGACAGCCAAGAGGCATAGGTATTCCTGATCCTCTGTACATGTAGAGGTGTGAGGCTATTTAGTGTAATCATGAAAGTAGTGTTGAAGTAATCACTAGCTTCCTCAAGAGGGGTGGCTTTTAGTGGATGCCAGTCTGTTGCTTTTAGAATATTGTTGAAGGTTTCAGGGTTGAATGAGGTCAGATTCCTTGTTTGTTTGTACTGATGTTGATTTTGACTGGAGGGGGAAGCACAGGTTATAAAGGTCAGGAGATGATCGCTGAGGGTGTTTGGGGTGTGTTCCTGATGAGGATATTTTCTTGGGGTTAGTGATCAAAATCCAGTCAAAAATAGGTCTGCTATCATTGCCTTTGTTAGGTCTGGTGGGAGAATCAATGAGCTGGGTGAAGTTGAAAAGATTAATATTTGAGGATGGGTGATTGGAGTTGAGTTCTAGCCAGCTGATATTTACTGATGAAGTCAGTGAATTTACTGATGAAGTCCCACGTTTTGGGGATGAAAGTGCTCAACATAGATTATTATTATTATTTTGAATAAAACGTTATTTTAGAATTATTGTAAGCTTCTTTGTATCTTAGAAACTGAGAATTGTGCCATTTCTAGCCTCACACTACATGGACCTGTTTTGATTATTGGTTCTACTGGTTGCATGGCAACACAATCTTCTGTTGCTTTTTGGTCATACAACTTCACCTACACTGTCATATACTCTGCTTATTGCTGCCTCTTAGGGTATAGTGCAATTGCTGATCTCTCTCTCTTTCTCAGCCCAACTGTCATTGCTGGATGATGTTGGCATGTTGATTGGGGTTTATATTAGATGAACGAAAGTTCATCTTAGCGAATGCTCACATGAGCGAATATTGCGGAACTGGAAACCGCAATTGCGAGATCATGGTACATTGAAGATGGGAATATTTGCCCTTTCCTCACTGTAGTGCGATCTCGGAGTTGGAATACATATTTAGGGGGGAGGGGGGGGGTGCAGCCCCCCACAATTGCAGTTTCGAGTACCTGGATATTCACTCATGTGAGCGTTCGCTAAGATGAACTTTCATTCATCTAATATAGACCCTTTGATTGTAAATGTGAAGGCTGTTGTAGGTCAGAAGATTCCCCTAGATGGATGGCTGGTCTGTATGCTTCCTAGATCTTGAACCATGGCAGGGATGTAGTGTAATATTCTCCAGACTTATCCAGATAGCTGAGCCGTGCCTTCAGTAGGCTGTGCATGCACACACACACACACACACACACACACACACACACACACTTGCACACACACACACACACACACACACACACACACACACACACACATATATATATATATATATATATATATATATATATATATATATATATATATACATGTCTACTTATCACAGTACCTCCACTCAATCACTAGATGGCGTTGTGGAATTTTCATATGCATGAAACAACGACTTGTATGTCAGATGAGGGAATCATGGGCACTGACAGGGTGCAGTGCAGATGCATTAGTTATCAACTCTGTGTGGTTCACACTACCTGGCTCTTTTTAGAATGGGTGTCCATCTTGTTGACATGCCATTATCCACTGAGTGCAACTGGGGCATTTATTATGAAATGTATACAATTTAGAGCATCCAGTTCTTCGGGGAAGCAGGCGATGTCATAGAAACCAAGCATGGTGGTGACTCTCTCCCTTGGTATGCTGGGAGAACAGATATGCATGTGGAAGTAGTATATAGAGAGACATAATGAGCACTATGCAGGATAACACCTGTGATATACTGAGTGCATCAACTATTTGCATCTGGATGGTTCAAGTAGCACATATGATAAGAGCTATGCATACCTTAGTGTCCAATGAGATAGTAAGTCAATGTATTTCCCCGATCAACCAATAAATACCAATATGATTGATTTTTCTGTCCACACAAAGATGGTCATTTAGCTGATGGCATGCATTCTAATACTGATGCCATTTTTGTATGCATTACCTATAACCATGTCACACTACCAGCTGTTTGGTAGCAGCACTTATTATCAGTAAGTTCCGGCTAATGAACACTGCTACTGCTGCTCTGAGCATGTTTGCTTGTTGCAGGTCTAAATGTTCCTGCATGACATGTTGCTCTTTACGTTCCTAGGTAGGTACTTGGCTAACTGCTTTTGTGAGCCATTTTAAGCCTCGCCGATTTTCCTCAAAGGTGAGGATCAAACTCTGCATTTTACGTCTCTGAGGTAAACACCCTAACCATTATACCAACTCTTCCACTCACTTATAATGACACAAAACTTGCTCCTCACTCAGTGCTCCCTCCCTACTACTCGAATCTCAATATGCTTTCAAAGGTGCTCATTTGCATCCTTTATTCACTTATTAAACTACATATCTTTATTTGCAAGTTATTATATGCTCATTTGCATACATCACTTCCTATACTGTTTCCCTCTCTGCTTTATCACACTCACTGGCACTATGAATTGCAACACGTCTATATGCTACTGCTTCTATTGCAGTGAACCATTGCATACTACAATAGCGACTATGAATACTAGCCTTTGTGTCTTAAATATTGTATCCTTCATTTATTTATTTTCTTTTGTTGATGAGGCTAGTTCTATTAAACATTGCTTAATTTTAGGGAAGACCAGAGCATAAAGATGTTGACTTAGAAGTTTCATTTTTATGACTGGAAAAATCACTAGCTAACTGAGTGAAAGACTGGAAGAATAAAAATGCATTTTGTTCCCAGCTACTGACCTAGGACAATATGTATTAAAAAGATATAGTGTATGTAGCTGAGGGAAGTGACTGCCATATGTAGCTTTGTCTGGTATTCATAAAAATGTGCTGTGAAGCTGTGCAAGGCTTGTTTACGAAGGCACCATGGCATGGCATGAGATATACTCATTACACATAAGTGCTCTGCTCTCCTCTTATATGATAATCAGAAGCAACAGAACGGAGCATGTGTGACTAACTGCATAGCTCCTGCAGTACATGGCAGAGCAACAAGAACATGGAAACTGTACCTATCCACCAGTACCAGCTGCCTAACTAATCTGTCATGATAATAAAATGCTAGATCATACACAGTTCAAATGACTGTCCATGGCAGCAAATCCTACCAACTGAAGTATTCTGATGGGACTGAAGTCATGTGGTTATTATTAATCTTTGTTATAGTCAGGATAAGAGGGGTGTACATGAGTGTAATAAAGGGAGAAAAGAAAGTAGAGAAAAAAACACAAAGGAGAATAAATAGGAGGGGAACTGGAAGGTGGGGTGTTTTTTTCAGGCTAGCTCTCTCTCTCTCTCTCTCTCTCTATATATATATATATATATATATATATATATATATATATATATATATATATAGGTGAAGAGCAAAGGAATGAAGTGTACAGTATGCAAGTTATGCAAGAGAAGACTGAGACTATAGAAAAAAGAAGTAAGATAGTGAACAGGGGTAAAAAAAATAAATAAAAAAAGAAGTAGTTTTGCACACATAACTGGGTGAGGAAGACTGAATGCAGGTATACAGAGAGTGGAAAATGGTGACTTGGAGGGCTGGACCATGCTCAAGATATCAGGCAGGACACCCTAGGAAGGGGTCACACCAGTGGCCACAGAGCAGTATCAGGCAGGCACACAGAACCATTTTCAGCTGATGATCCCACGGAGGGACTGTGTGATGGTGCCTGGCTGCACTGTGGTCAGATGGTTAGAGCCTGTTGCTGTTGTAAATCTGCAGTTCTCCACAAGAGATTCTCTGGTCAAGATGGTGGCCAACATGACTCTTGACTGAATTGATCAACAGAGTTTCAATCATCTGCTGTAGCTGTGTTGGGTCAACAGGCTGAGAGACATGGGTGTCCACCTAGGAGGGGTCTTCATCCCTCTCTGGTTAATGATCCTTGCCCACTTCATCAGACTCCCCATTAGTCACAGCAGAGGGAAATGGCAGTGAAGGTTCTTAAACCTACCAAATCTTCCTGTTCTGCATTCCTTAGACCTGCACAGTAGAAACTCAGAGAGAAAAGTGCCACATAGATCTCCAGGGAAGATGGCAATGATACATACCTTGCACCCAACTGTTCCTCCTCCTGTGACATCCCACACTATTAATACATATCTTCTCACAAGCTAAAAGATAACGTGCATACATTATCTGTATCACATTGAGGGTCATGCATTTACATTGAAGCTAAAACAAAATCACACTTTCAATACTTTTGGGGTTCTCTCTTTGCATTTCAGTTTCTCAGTCCTGCAGATCATTAGGATGGCATCACTTCTAATCTTCTTAGTCATGCTGGCATTTCTCGTCATACCATTGGATGCCTGTAGTCTTTGTAAATTTGAGGCCCAGATCATGCCAGACATCCAAATTGTTTTTATAAAGGTGTGTCATAGAGATCCAGAAGCTGCCATGTGATGAGAGTGTGAGAGAGATAAAGAAATGTCTTGACTTCCTTCACACGCTGTGCAGGAGCCCTGTGTCTGTGAGTGCTGCAAGCCATCTCTGCCTCACAGGATGCTAAATTCTAGATGTTATAGAAAAATGATGGCAACTTACATACATGCACATGACCAACATTATCATTCTGCTCACGCCTTCACTGTCTAGTTGTTCAGCAATGGCTCATGTGCCTACCACCTACACCGACTCTAGAAATTTACAAATGTGATACAAAGTGATGCAGTGTCACAGAGTTGATGCTCATTATGGTACTATTCCATGAGAGTGAAATTAAATGATTCACAGTTATCCAAGGTAGGTGCAATGCACTCTGGGAAAGACTTACAGAGTTGTGAAGCAGTTGGCACTCCATTTGGGTCTAAGGTTGCCAGCTTTCTTTGTGGCTAAAACTGGACTAAGGTAACACCCCTCGCATCACCCATAACTCCACCCATTCCCACCCCTCTCCCATCCATGATCCGCCCATTTGTGACATCACCATAACATCAGCTGATTTTCTGTTCTGGATGCATGCCAATTTAACAAACACTGATAGTCTGTTTCCTTACCAATAAAACTATAAACTCTAGTAAATTTTCAATAATCTGTGATTAGTAATCCATTCCCAGCTTTGCAGACCACTACAATGCAGTAGAGTAACCCGCTGATAGTTTCAGCTTTTGATCTCAGAAGTATAAGATAATATTCAAAAAAACTGCCACTCTAAAGGTAAACATTATAAAAAAAACATCATGCTCTACTACATTGTTTATTCAGATGAGTCAAAAGTAGAGCACTTCCTTTTTTGCACAAATTCTTAATCTGATTAGACCTTTAAACCTTTAAGCACATTTTATGGAATTTTAAATTTCTGATATCATGTTCAGCAACAGCAGATGCATCTTCAGTGAGTGAAAAAAAAACACAATCAAAAAATTTACTTGAAAACTGAATTTTAACCAAATGCTTGATTGTAAGTCTTCTGAAGGAAGTACACAATGATAAAGGAAAACACTATAAATAACATTCTATTCTACTTTTAACACACTACAATTACAATTACAGTACAATTACTGCAACACTTTCTGCTATTCTTGCATACTCAAAATAACATTAAACAGCAAAATTACATAGAACAATCACAGCTACTCCGTTTTTATTTTCATCTCAAAATGCTATAAATCAATAAGCAACATATTACTGTTTAAAAATACTGCCAATGCAGACACTGCTATAAATGTAAAATTAACTCAGATCTTACTGTAACTTCTGTAGAGTGGAGTGTTATTTATAGAAGTCTTATAGCCTACATCCAGAATCATGTTATCCTTGGAACTCTGCACCTTAAAGGGACAATCCTAACGTTTAAAATTCGGGTCCACTCTAAAGCAGAGCAAAGTAACACCCACTCAACCACGTCACTCAAATTCCCACCCACAGTGTCAATTAGCTTGGAAACATCCTGTATGGCTTCAATTGCAATCATGGTTTGGCTCCTAACCGCACCTGCACTTTATGTGTTCCTGTCTCGGTGCTATTGGACTTAAAATCTGTGACATTTCTCACATATGTTATGTTGGTTAACCGTATTTTTTCTATTTTTTTTCTATTTACGTGCCGATATGTTGAACTGTATCCCCGAGAGGCAGTTTCACTTATACTTGCTGAATGGTCCCATTCTGCTGTTTGCATTGAATGTTTTTCAGCCATGTTTCTTAACTGTGATAACTTTTGCAGAATGCCCATGATTTTTGCTTATTTTCCCAAGTCTGTTTAGCATTAAATTGTGCATTTTAAGCAAATTAGAGTTGAATCCTAAAGAACTGTAGTTGGGCAATACGTGCATTTGTATTTCCGACTTTGTACCCTTCGATAAATTCATGCTTATGTAGAAACTGTAATTCTATGAACTAAGTTTGTAAGAGTAATATTTAAAAAAAGTCTTCATGTCTATATATGGCTTTGTCTAGGTTTTTTCTCTAAGAAGTTAAGAGGCATACTTCCAGCATTCATGTCACATGCAAAATCCTACCTCTCATGAGTGTTCCTTCTCTGCTACTATGTTAGGCTTTTAGGTTAATAAATAAAATCTTTCCCTCTTTTAATTCTGTTGCCAAGCTTCCCTTGCCAGCCACCACTAGTTTAGACTTTGTTTAGATTTGCGCTCTAAGTGCCTCAGAAGATCTGTTGGCAAGCAGAAGGAACTCTGCATAACACCTGCCATCTGTCTCGTGCCTTCCACGCACGATCGCTACACTTGCAAACTAGCTACATTTAGATCACCACTATCTGGGTCAGACGTTTCATTAATAAGCGTTTATCAACTGCTCCTGCCACAAACAGTTAGCTTTTTAGAATGATCGTTCATTGAGGATTGTTTCTATAGTAACCGGAATGAACGATCATTCTAAAACGCAAAGTTTTACTGGCAGGAACAGTTAAAAAGCATTTAGTAATGAAACATCAGTCCCAGTTGCAGTTATTCATTCCTAGTGAACTGCATTGTGTTTGTTATAACCTGATGTTAAAGGAGATGGTAAAAAGTTGTAGCTGAGGGAAATTACATTCCAATATAATGCCATTCAATGATTACTGTTAGCATGCTGTAGTGTTAAGTTTCACCAATTTCTTTAAGTGATCTGATTTGCTTTCACTGTGGATTGTGGACTAAACTTTGGTTCATTTTAATTCTTGGATTTTTTATTGTCCAAATACTGCGGTGGTGGTGCTGCGGTAGCGTTGTCGACTCACAGTAAGACGTCTGTTCGATTCTCAGCTAAAGCGTCTTCTGTGTGGAGACATGCGTGAATGGGCATACCTTTGTTGAAGGTTGCGCATCAGAGCTGGTAACTCGGCACGTAAAAATCTTCTACCAATCATTAGCCGACCGGAGTTCCGCTGTGGTAACCCCTAACCAGGAAAAAGCCGAAACACGCAAACAAACAAACAAACCAATGCATAATTGTGCACATCTTCACAGCTATTCTGCAGCTTCATTTGTTTTGCTGGAGCATAGTGAACACAGCAAAATATGCCCATATTTTGTCACTGTATTCTGTTGCTGTAAGCATATAAGTTTTCAGGTCTTCTGATGAATAATTCCCTATTCCGTTCTTTGTACTTTCATAGTCCAGTCTTTGATGGAACTGCTTTTTACTGTTACAGTGAAGGTGAATAAATGGCAGTCATATTTTGCTTAATTTTCATGGTACTGTGTTATTTTGCTAATTTGATCTACTTAACAGATGTTGGAACAGAGGTTTTCACATTACCACAGTACTAATCAAACCTGACAGTGAATTTACCACCCAAAACCAGGAAATAAAAGTCACCAATCAAATTTAACGGTTTCAGTGATTTATTAGCATTTGATTCCAGGAATAATAAAGGTGCAGGTTTGTGAAACTACAGCTTTTGGTGAGTTTTGATTTTAAAAGAGTCTGTGAATTTTTGAGGTTCCATATCCATTTGTTAATGCTATAGAAGGGATATTTGTAATGGCAAATGTAACTTAAACAGTTGATTTTAAGCTTGGTTAATATTGATAAATTGTTTCATTTCCTGTTGTCAAAGTTTTTTTCTAGTGACCTTAACTGAAAGATTGTTTTGGCGTATGCATTTGCTTGACTATATGTTGCTTTTTATTTTTGGTATGTTGACTATATGTAGCATTTGCACTGACATTCTAACAAGTGGCTGGCCCTTCCTTTGATTACAGATTAGGAAATAGAGTTTAATTATCAGAACAGTTGATTACACCTGTTTTTATGTCATCTGTGATCTTGCTGGCTATGCATTCATAATTTTATCGAGGGTTACTTTGAATTGATGGCTATTTTATTTTATTTATTTTTTTATTTTACATTTGTTGCATAGTTTATTTTGTGAACTGACCTATACAGACTTTGAGAAAACAGAACCCTGACAGATTTCTACTTGAGGTCACCTGCCTGATGCCTATTGATGGGCTTATGTTTGCTTCTTTGACTTCTGTAGATTTATACAACCAGCACTGAATCTAATCATCAGAAGGCCATTTTAGACAAGTTGATGGGGCATTTATTAGAGTTTCAAGGGTATTTTATTCTTACAATAATTATGGTTATCTGTTGTTTCTAGGATGTCCAAAGCAGATATTTGGTTCAAGGAATTTGTTGAGATAAGATAATCTGTTTCATCCTGACTTACCGAATCGGCACATTTATTTTCAGTTTTTGAGATTTTCTGAGGGTGGGTTTGTATTTGCCATTTTCATCTTCTTTTTGTTATGTTTTTACTGTCATTTCATTTTGTTTCCTTACAGTCTATGTCCTGTATTATTTTAATTTCTGTGAAAGGTTTAGCTCTGTGAGTCTCATTCACCCCGAGTAACCTTTATTGTTATGCCTTTTAGTTTTTTACATCTTTTGAATTATTTTGCCATTAAATATTTTTAATAATTTTTGGGAAATTGCTTGTGTATTTTTGCTGCAATAAGATTCTACTATTCTGGTGCATCCGTCCTGGCCTGTGTCCATTTGATTTTTTGCTACTCTCCCATATTTACAGGTTACTAGGTATGGTAGGAGACATCATGAATTCTGTCAGCATGATGATCACCACCCAAAGCTGAAATGCTACCATAGCAAGGACCTGGCCTGCCTGGTTGTGGTACATTGGAAATTAGGTCATCATTTCCAACCTTTAGGTAGGACTTCTCTCCCTGGGGTCCTCCCAGGACATTGGACTATGCCATTAAATGTAAGGTTGATGCAGAATCAGTTGGACATATTTCTGACTTATTTTTTTCTGCTGACTTGGTATTTATTCTGTAAAGCAGGCTGTATAAAATTCAGAACCCTGTCTAGCAGCATCCATTCCCCATGTCTTGGTGCCATTTACAACCCAAGCCAGAGTAATATTGTCAATGGTAGTAAAGTCTGCATCTGAGCTTTCAGTGCAGCTGATATGCATCAGTAATGCAAACACTTTTGGAGGAATCTTGTGTGGCATCCACCTGCATACTTGGGAGAATTTCTGTAAGAAGATTTGACTCACAAGCATTGGCTTATTGCATCAGTGACATATCTGGTTAATAACTGGTGATTTCAGTACCTGAGGCAATGCCAAGTTTCATAAACTCACTGTGGAACTCCTCTGTCATTAGGCAAGTTGTATCTTCGCTCAATCATTTGCTGATGATACCAACAAATCTAGATGCATTTTGCACTTGTTCTTCCAAATGGGTCTTGAGAGTAGCACGTTGGTGGTGGAAGCCATGTCATGGTCTCATTATTACTTAGTTCATTTCAGACTTGGGCTTCCAACAGTATTGTCCACCATTATTAAATGAGTCCACCATAGGGTTCATACAAAATTTTAATAGCAGCTGTTAGAAGGAGTCAGTGCTGATGATCCAAACAGTTGAGTCAGTGCCTATGGCACTTGCTAGGGGTGGAGGTTGGTATAATTTTGAAGGTGTTTACCACACACACACACACACACACACACACACACACACACACACACACACACACACACACACACACACACACAAGGTACAGGGTTTGAGTCTCACCTTTGAAACTTAAATTGGCTAGAGTTAGAACGGCCGTCAAAGGCAGCTAGCCTAATATTTACCTATGGCTGCAGCAGGTGCTGTAGATTCTGTTGCTCCAGACAGTGTCTGTCTTATACCTTCCACTTAATGTGGTTTGACCACAAGCATTGAGAAATGAAAAGAAAGGGGTGGATTAAACACTGGTAGACAATATGTTTGCCCGAAGATACTTGGTTTAGATGTACATTATTTGGCACATAATACACAAATGTCACACAAGAAAACATTTTTGTCTTGTGAGATTTAGGCTACATCTTGCCATCTTGCTGCAGCCTTCTGAGTCACAGACAGGTGACTCTCAGTGTAATGTGCCCCATGCAGCTGTCCCAGGCATCTGCCCTGCAGAGTCTGAGACATTTAATTTTGAGAGGGTTATGACTCCAGTTGTATTTTGCACACAGTCTCTTGAAGGCTGAATCATTGTTTCCAGGAATTTGGTTAAATCTTGCTTCGTATCACAATTATCCCCTTAACTGTCCAGTCCTCACTGGCAATGTGAGCTTCATTATCTACATTAAATCACATACTTAAGAAAACACTATTTAGATCTGGACAGGTTGAATTATTACTGTCATGTCTCTAATATTCCTTTTATAGTTAAAGTTATTCACAGGGTGGTGCATAGTCAGATGTTTTCCATTTCTCATCACATGAACTCTTAAGATCTACACACAGCACTTAAGAAACTGCAATGTGGAAGGTATGTAGCCTTCTAAAAGTTGAGAGAACAACATCTGCATTCCATCCCAGTCCTCTTTCTTGTCTTTGGGGCTTTTGTTACTGAGGACTACAGCATTCTGACTGAGTACTTAAGATCATATTGTGGCATTTCTGGCATCATTGTTGTGCAGTTTGCCTCTTACATATTTATTTATTTATTTTTTTTTGCATTGCACTGCACCTACACAGCTGGTCATTGGTTGCCTCCAGTACCTTCCCACATCCCAAGGGTCTACTAGTCTCACCTTAACACTCTAGACTTGTTCTGACACATGCTTGAGGCATGTGCAGAGGCTGAGGCATCCTGCTGCAGCATCATATTGTTGCTGGGAGAAGAGTTTAATTTACACCCTAACTGCTCATTACCATTCGTACACATGCACCCAGTGTCAAATGGTCTGACATGCAGTGGAAACATGTAGCCTTTAGTCCCATTTCTGTGGTGACTCAGATATGTCCCACAGCTAATCCCATTTAGCATGTCCTCTGCCTCTTTCAGAGCTCTGATATAAAGGGCATTGGTGCATATGACCTCCCCACTAGGATATGATGCCCGTCATTCTCTTGCTACCCCTCACAGTAAGATGCTGTCCAGTTCAATTCACAGCTAGAGCGTCTTCTGCATGGAGACATGCATGAATGGGCATACCTTTGTTGAAGGTTGTGCATCAGGGCTGGTAACTCGGCAAGTAAAAATCAACTACCAATCATTAGCGGACCGGAGTTCCGCTGTGGCGACCCCTAACTGGGAAAAGCCGAAAGACAGACATTCTCTTGCTACACCTCAGTGCTTTAGCCACTAATTAAACCTGAGCTGCCAGAGCCATGGTGCAGCTTTTGACTCTTACATTTGGGTTGCACACACAGCAGGTGGTTTCCTGAGGTAATGCCTCTAATATTCATTATTTTGAATATAGGATACTGCAGAGATCAAATACTGAGACCTCATGCTCACAGTGTACAAGCAGACATTTAGGCAGCCCTGTGAGAAAGTTATTCATTGTTAATCTGATACTGAAGATATTCTGCTGTACTTCTCTTTACTCGATAGTCTCTCTTGAAGATTGCTTAGAGTCTATTCTTCGATAAAGGGCATAAACTCAACTAAAGCTTATAATACAGCTAAGCCAAAGCTACTGTTGACACATGCCTCCATTCAACATTCAAACTGCCCTCCTCTTCTATCCCCCCTTATTGTATATGGGAAGGATAAATTCCAGTTTTTATCACCTGTCAGATATCCTGGCATGATTGTTGATGACAGCCCGACACCTAAAGACAATGTGCCAGCCATCACAAAGTCATCATATGAACATCTTAATAATATTACCCTAATCCAGAATATGTTTTCCATCGTTGGTTTTCCTGATGGTGGACCATGTGACAGCATCACATGTCTTGGTCAGTTGTAATGCCATTTAACCTTGAGCTTACTGATAGTGGTGTTGCATGGCTGTAGCTGGTCTGTAACTAGGCTTTAGGCCATAATACGTCATGCATGCATTAAATGGCTACCAGTTGCTGCACAGATAACTTACATTAGATCCCTTATATTAACCTTCAGAGCCCTACACAACCAGTCATCTCTCAATTTAAAGGATCTGTTGGTGGCCTATTTCTTATCAAGGTCTTTCAGCTCAGCAAGTGCGGGCTTGTTGCCTCTACTGAAGGCTTTCTCACCCAGTACCACCTTACTTAAGTGTGTTAATGTTTTCCCCTTGCTGTACCTCAGATAACCAAGATAAGATGCTAACTGAACCTGGGTTGTCTGGGCCATAGTCAGGGCTTTACTCTGCATGCAGTGGTGCAACTTTTGACTCTTACATTTTGGGTCACACAGCAGTTGGTTTCTGGAGATGGGCCTTCACTTGCTTGCTTGGTCTTTTAAAATGAGCTACTTTCCCTTATATGGGTATGTGAGTCTGATGCCACCTTAAAAAGTCCTTTAAGTACTAGACATTCATCAGTTTAAATCTATAAACAGAGCTCCCCTTCAACATTTAATAATATATTTTAATGTATTTAAATATTTACTTATTGAAATATATTCCTATATTTACTAATGTACTTACTGGAATATATTTGATCTAACCTGGCAATATGTACGATGCTTAGTTGTAATCATTTCAATATTTCAATAAATGAAATAAACACATTCCATCCTGTCTGCACACTCTTCTGCATTGTTTTGCATATCTTTAATTCATTACCACAAGGGCATAGATTTTCTTCCTGCCCTTTTACAATATTGCTTACATAGGTTCATAGGTTAGTACTAGGCTATTGGCCCTAGGGTCTATACAAGCCTAGCCATAACAATTCCCTGGCTATTTCTTCCCACAATATTTACTTCCCTGTACCCCTGTATAGCAGGGTGACTGACGTGATCCTCGGGGTGAATTTCCTATCTCCCATCCAATCGTCAAGATTCCTTTTTAAGAGGGCCAAAGAGGTGCTCTGCTTGACATGTATGGGCAGTCTATTTCAGAGTCTGTGGAGTCTCTGGGTCAGGTACCTATCCCTCCAGCATGTTTTGTTCATTGTGATGACAAGGTTTAGATCCCTGGAGCATGTGGCTCTGAGGGATTTCTTTAAGTGTAGCATGTCCAACAGCTCTGGGTTTGACATGGCCTTGTCTGTTAAGCAGAGATTGCCTCTGAGTAGACAATATGCGACAGAGTATAGCTGGGTTTTTTTTAGACAGTCAGCATAGGGAATCTGCTTTAGGCCTGTGATTCTTTTAGTGAGGTTTTTCTGCGGCCTTTCCAGTTGTTGCAGATGTCTTGAGAGGTACATACCAAATGGGGCATTGTATTCTATAATGGGTCTAATGAGGGATGAGTACAGTGGGACAATGACCTCCTTTTTTCTGGATGAAAAGCCCTTAGTGATGAGGTGTGCCACATAGAAGGATTTCTTGACTGTTGTAGCGATG